>NC_136429.1:117586491-117738991 GCF_052849685.1 Lactuca virosa | reverse complement strand
ATTTCCATTTGTAAGCATTAAACATTTCCAATTCCATCTTTCTTTTTGATTGATTTGTTCTTATCCATGTGTGGTTAAGAAACCCTAGTTCCTAGTTCCTGTTCAAATAATGTTGGTTATTTGACATGAAGCATGTAATTTGATGTTTGATTGTGATTCTATTCTAGTGATTATGCTTTTGTTTAAACTAGAACCCATGAATTTGATTTGTGTTTGATTGACCACTTTCATGAATTTAATTTTTGTGTAGTTAATTAACTTTTAGGGTACCTAATAGTTCTATTAAGTTAATAATTTGTAACAAACATTAAGTTTTCTTATTGTAAAACATATATCACATGTTTTCACACTTCCGAGCGTATGAGAAGAAATGAACATTGTTGGGAAGCTTGTATAAAACTTAATACAATTTTTCAATACAATCTAAGAGCATGTTTATGTTGAATTAGTAAAGCTAGGTCTAGTCAAAGAGCGTGTTTTGTTAGATAATTTGGCAAATGAGAGGTATTAGAACATTTTAATATCTTTCATTACCAACATAGAATAACAATCATGAATTACATCAAGTCATAATCAAGTTAAATGTCAACATTGAGAACTGGAATTGGAACCATTTCAACAACCTGTTTTCAAATCTATTTCATTTTCTGCATGTTTTCAAAGTAGATTGTTATTTTTATTATTTAAATTTTGCAAAAAAAATCCCCTTTGTGACCAAAGTACCTTGCGCAAAGAGGTATAAACTTTTGTCCTGTGTCTCTGTGGTTCGACCTTGCTTGCCATGTACTACTTTTTAGTGCATTAAAGCAGTGCATTTGGAGTCTATTGTACCCTATCATTTGTTCAGTTTCACACGCCTAACATTCACGATTTTCCGTCCTCTTTCCATAGAGATCAATGTTGGTATATAAAAAATAAACTTTTTTTTTTGAAAAAACACCCACTTCGTTTGTTTTCTATTAATTAACATCAACATCGATTAAAAAAACATCGATCAGTTCAGATTCACATTGTGAATCTGAACTGTAAATATTTTAATTTTAACATTCACAATGTCAATCTGACTTACTATATCAACTCTTTGATCATTCCCAAATTAATTTAATGAAGTTTACATATGAATCGAAATACATTTTGATGTAATTTTATAATATTTTAACGTGTTGATTACTAATAAATAAGTTTTGTAAAATCAACAAATGGATTTATTCACATTGTGAATCTGAACTATATATAATTTAGTTTTCAGAATTCACAATATGAATCTGACTTATTATTATTCACACTGTGAATCTGAGCAGATTCGCAAGGTGAATCTGAGTAGATTCGCAATGTGAATATGAGAATATTGACAATGTGAATTTGAACCTGAAAACTCATTTTTTTTACATTGATATAAATCTATGTTTAAAGAGTACCAAAAAAATATGAATATATATATATATATATATATATATATATATATATATATATATATATATATTATTTTTTTCGATAAAAAATAGACCTTAACTTTTCAGAATGCAAAGAAATGAAGTTGTTTTTTTGAAAAAAATATTATTTTTTGTATATCAATATGGATCTCTATAGAAAGAGAACGAAAAATCATGAACTATTGTATATTCGACTTTTTTTCGATAAAAAATGTGGCCTAAAAAAATTAAACGAAAAAAAGTGGATTTTGTTATAAACCGGTACATGTGTGTCCATTGTAAAAGTTTACAACCCTTCATTTTTCCGTTGATTGCTTTAAATTCCGACGTTTTAGATTGGTTCTTTTGTTCCTTGATTAATAATGGTTCATTATTGAACTTTTCCACATATATATATTGTAACATCCGGGTTCCGATTATGCTTTTCTACTCTTTAATTAGGGGTCTTATAGTCCATAAGAAAGTAGAAGGATGGCGTGAATATGGATTTAATTAGGGGTCTGAGAATATGTATTTAATCGTAAAAGACGTGGGACGCCTCTTAATAGGCATGACGCGCCTCTGGTCTAGTAGGCTGAACATTTTAATTAGGGTTATGGGGGTATTTAAAGGTCTTTAACCACTAGGGTTAGCTCAATGTCGGACTCCATCTTCCCCTAAAGAGAACTTCAGAAACCCTAGACTCCTTTTCGTTGTTTTGAGGTTTGGAATCATTTTGGGAGCTTATCTTCTTCATTTGATGGTTGAAGCTTGAAGATCAAGGGTTTCTTTTCGTGCATTGAAGAAAGGCTCAAGTGTAGATCCAACAAGTTTGCATTTTTTTCTAGACCTTTGTGAGTATAAAGCTTCAAATTTCTCTTTGGTTCAATTATGTGCTTTTTGGTCCCTTTTGTTGGTAATCTTGGAGTTTAGAGAACTGTATCACCTTGTGAGAACTTTGAAATGCTCTATAGACCTTTTCGACTAGCAAGGTTGAGAACTTTTGTCTTCCCTTTAAGCCATGCAAGTTAGGGTTGATTTTTTCGTCATTTTGGAGTGTGAATGTCTAGATCTTAGTTGTTGGGGATGTCTGGATAGATAAAGTTGGAAACTTATACATTAATACATTGTTAAGGATCAGATCTGAAAGTTGGGATTCGAATTAATCGACTAAGAAGAAAAACCTTTATAAAACAGGTCTGGACGAGGCGCAGTTTTGGAAATTTCTGATGCGGCCTGTTTGAGCCTTGGAATCCGACTATTTTTTTCTTGTAATGAGCATGGCGCACCGGGTTGACCAAGAGTTGACAATTTGACTTTTGGTTAAATTGAAGTGTTTTGAGCTATAGAATAAGGTTTAGTCTTTATTTGGTTAGGCAGGTCATGTAGCTGATTCATTGGAATTCGGGTAGCAGATTTTAGCTCTCTAAGCAGGTGAGTCTTCTCACTATACTATGTAGGACACTAGGTGTCATGGTATGCTAGATTGTATTTGTGACTTTTGCATGAAAGACTCTGGGTGAACCATTTACAATTATATGAGCCATAGTAGGAAAGACTATAGGTGGATTGTAACAATAGAAGTGATTGTATGACTATGGGTTGACCATAATATTCATATGGCTTGATGCATACCCGTTAGCTGAAATAGGTTGTTAATGTTATGCATGATATTTTGTGTTGTATGTGGTATCTTGGGGAACTCACTAGGATTTGTGTTTAAGATTTAAGTTTAAATTGTTTTAGGTTGTTCTGGTAGCAAAAGGAAGGACGTAGCTTGACTGACTGCGTATCCGTTGAAGATTTATGCACTTAATAACTTTTATGTTTATACTCTAATAGTAACATCCCAAAAATCATGACCAAAAAGTTCATTTTTATTTATTAATTTAACCATAGATATCAAAAGCATCCCATCCAAAAACATAAGTCATAGTATCAAATCAGAGTATCGTATCAAAACTCATATCCAAATATCAGAGAAAACATCCCAGGCTAAACAAATGGTGTGTGCACTGCAGTCATCCCGAACTCTTCCCCTTGCTACCGGAAGTACCTGAAACCAAAACTGAAAACTGTAAGCACGAAGCTTAGTGAGTCTCCCCAAACTACCACATACCATACACATAATATGCAACTAGAAGATATGGGCCCCACCCACACTAAATGAGATACGGGCCCCGCCCACACTCAACTACTATAAGATACGGGCCCCGCCCACACTCAGCTACTATGAAACACATACAAGTATCACACAGACAACAAGTATAACTAAGCATATAAATGTGTACCATATTTTCTATCTATGAGATACGGGCCTTTCCCACACTCAACTACTAATCAGATCACATATACGGGTCGACCTTTGTGCCGTAGACCCGTTCCTACTGGAGGAAACTCACCTCAATGTCGTGTGAATAGCTGAAGTGTCCCTGCTCCACAACCAGGTCTACTCACACCCTATACATAATAACCTTTTAGATACCATTTCATACTCAAAACCCCCTTCACGGGTCAACCTTGGTCAAAGTCAAAGTCAAGGTCAAAGTCAACGTCCAGTCAAGTCAAAGTCAAAGTCAACCCTGAGTTGACTCAAATCGTCGAGTCATCCTCCTGAATCGCCGAGTTTCCATGATACTCTCAGTCGTGATAACACGATTCAACTCGTCGAGTCCTCCCTCAGACTCGCCGAGTTCTATCCTTTACAGAATTGGGACAAATCGAACCAACTTGTCGAGTTCCTCTATGGACTCACAGAGTTCTTCAGTATGTTGCTTCATCTTAATAGATTAAGCCCCTACTCTTTAGATCTAAGCTTCATACTCCACATATACACTGAAATTGTCCTTTTAAGGGTAAAGTTTCCAACTTTACCCGTTAATACCCTTACTTAATGGATCTAGCTCAAACCCGAACTCTTTAGGACCTAGATCTTTGTCCACAATCCATCAATACTCCAAAATAAGGCATATACACCGAGATCTGGACCCTAGATACTCCAGAAATACGTAAAGCTCCTAACTTTCCTTCCATGCATGGCCTTTTGGAGCTTAAAAGGCTAAAATGACATCCTAAAGCTTGCATGGGGCTTCAATGGCTATAAAGTTTGCACCTTTATGCCATTAAAGCCCTCCATGGTTCTAGATCTGAAGGTATACTCATTTGGGACGTCTATTTCCCAAAGATCATGCTTTTTGGACCAAAATGTAACACCCGGTTTTGAAAGTGTTCGATTGTGTCTTCGGAGGCCAAGGGTATAAGCGTAATCTGACGATTCGGTCTTTTATGGGTCTCGAATTTTATTTGAAAGGTTTTAAGGTTTGGGGTGTAGCTAGAAGCGTAGGGCTTCTTGCCACCTTTTAGTGGATATAAAGTTCGTCGGAAACGGATTTAGAACGAAGAACTTATAGTACTTCGAAGTTGTTGGCAGAATTGGTCCATGAATGGAAAAGCTTGCATTGCAGCCCATGCATGCAAGGTGACAGCCAGGTGAATACGCCCAGCGTAGTGCTGGATAATGAAACGCGGATGTTGGAGACGTACACCCAGCGTATGGGGATTACGCCCAACGTACGTCCAGGATCTCCAAAACCCTAATTTTTTAGGGTTGGTTCACTATTTAAGCATCTTAAGTCCGAGGGGGGTGCACCTCCTTTTCATTCTCAGAGCCTTAAACCCTAATTTCGAGTGGTAGCTTCATCCAAGAGTGTTGTGAGCTTTGTTTGTGCATGCATGAGTTAAGACCATTTCCATGGAAGTAGATTATCATTTTGGAGTTTGAGCTTATGTGGGTCATGCAAAGCCATCAAGTAAGCAACTTTATGGTTTCAGACGTTGAAGAGGACTTGGATATGTTATTATAGCGTCTGGAGTAGAGTATTAAGCATATAATGAAAGAGTGGCTTAACAGAGGAGTACGCTGGGCGTACATGCAGGTACGCGCAGCGTACACCACCTCCAGCCAGTACGATTAGCGTACAAGGGAGTACGCCCTGCGTACTCATCAGAGTTGGGCCTCGGTTTGGTCCATTCAAGGGATTTTGGTTCTTTGGTCTTTAGTGGGCCATCCGAAGTCAGTTAATGTGGGCCAATAATATGTTTGGGGCTTAGGGTAGGGCCCATTAGAGGGATTGGGCCCAATTTAGCAAATTGGACCATGCATGGGCCTTTATGGATTTTATGGTTTTGGACTTTGTGCTTTGGGGCCCTGTTGGGCCATCAGGTTTTGGGGTTGATATTTATTTATGGAGGCCCTTTATGGTTTTGAGCCTAATTTGGAAATTGGGCCATTAAAGGACTTATGGACATTATAGTGTCGGGATTTTGTTTTGGGATTGGGCCTTAGTTTTGGATCATACTGGGCCAGGGGTAGAATGGTCATTTTACCCCATGCATGAATTAAGGATTTTGGAATGGGACCCAATTGCTAATTGGGTACATTGATTGATAATCACAGCTCGGGAAGCTGGCGGGACAGCACCTATGGAATTCATGCGGGAAGCTTCTGCAGTGCGAGGTGAGTCTTCTCACCATACCAATGGGTCTAAGGCACCAAGGCCGGCCCATTATGCATTATGTGATATGATAGTTGATTTCGTGTTATGTGGTATGCTAATTGATTATGTGGTATGTGATATGCTAGTTGTCTTTGTGATGCTTGCATAGAAGACCTCGGGGGGGGGGGGGGGGTTCCCGAGGCACTAGGGTGTAAGACATTGGAGGGTTTCCATGTCATCCTTAGTCAAGACCATGTGAGGGTTTCCATTGCATTAGGCTAAGACCATGTGGGGGTTCCCATGGCACCCGGAGTAAGACCCTGGAGGGTTTCCAGGGCATCCTTATATGTATGGTTGGTGTGACAGTGGGCTAAGACCATGTGGAGGTTCCTATGGCACCCGGAGTAAGACCCTGGAGGGTTTACAAGGCATCCTTATATGTTTGTATGCATGGATTGTGTGATTGATAAGGTTTATGTAGCTGTTACAGCTGATATGGATTATGTGATTATGTGGGTATGCTCTGGGGAACTCACTAAGCTTTGTGCTTACGGTTTACAGTTTTGGTTTCAGGTAACATCGATTTGGAAAAGAAGGGCTCGAGATGATCGCAATGCACACACCTATGTTTTTCGCATTGAATGATTTTGGGACGAACTCTGATTAATGTTTTAATTAACGATGTTTTGAAATGTTTGAAATAAATGATATTAATGTTTAGCTATATTAAAAATGAAATTTTTACCCTTGATTTTTGGGTCGTTACAAGTTGGTATCAGAGCCTTGGTTTGAGGGATTCGGACATACTTTCGGGTGTGTCTGAACTCAAACTGAGGATCTGTAAAGCTTTCAAAAGAAAAAAATGTTTTAAGTAAAGAATTTCTAAGACAAGAAAGGGTGTGGTGTATGAAATCAGTCGAGCTCGAGTAAGTTTCCCCAGAATACCCACATTTGTTACCTGTTATGATTTGATTATGAATATGTGAATCGCATGCTAGTTAGGGCTAGGGGAGATGCGTGTATATGTTGTATGAGCTGGTAGACTTGCATGCTAGTGCTGAGTAGTCAGTAATAGGTTGGTCTGATATGTGGTGCTTGTAGCCATGAGGATATTGGATGTCATGCTAGAATGAGAATGATAATTGGTATTTGTAACTGCAATGTGTATGTTTTGAAAATTATATACGGTTAGGATCTTATAGCCTTAGAATAGCTTATTTGACCTTATTTCATGTGGTCTTAGGGTAGAGTCTATTATTCGACAGTCTATTGGATCCTGTTCTGTGTATAATTTGCATGCATAAGGCAACCGGCAGCGAGGGTGGATGTGGACAGCATAGGTCGTGGTTTATGGGCCGAATGTTCTATGTAGTTCGTGGGTCGGGGATTACCCTAGGGTAAGCCCAGGATGAGATCAGTGACATGAGTCACCTGATTGCGAATTGTATGTATAGGTAGAATTGTTTGTTTGGAATATGTTAGTTAGTTTTCCGTTGTCCGAATGCTGATATCTTTGTGCTTTGTGGGACTTCTAGCAATGTGAGCTAGCTACTAAGTGAATATGCTAGGTCACATGTGGCACATGTTGGATAATCTCAGAGTGATGGATTTGGCCCTATTGCGCAACTCTTGTTTGAATCTAACTGTTCTAGGATTGAGTCTTTTACTTGAAGGATTATCTGATCTCTGCTACATGTGGATATATTCATAAGGTAGCTAGTTGACATTACTGGGAATCTTTCAGCAGCTAAGGACTGGGTAGGTTGGGAACCTAGGGGGAGCCTAGGAGGTGCTTCGGTGGATATTGTGCTGCTGTTTAGCAGACATTTGGTACATCATGGGAGTAGGTGACTTAGAGGATTCAGGATGATTCCGGAGGAAAGTATGGATAGGTGTGGAAGGTAGTATTGGGCCCGTACTACTGAAAGCACAGGATCCATACTCGAATCGGGGAAAGTCTTGGAGAATCTAAGAAGCCTGGGAAGGAGAATTCTTGGTTATGATTGGACTGTGGGGATAGCTGCTATGCAGAATGCGGATGAGCACACAAGGGGAAGGACCAGGGATTGGTCCCGACTCCGGTGGTGAGCCAGTTAGCGGAAGGACTGCCAGGATTTTGAGTTCGCCTTTGATTTCTTGTATCAGGCGGCAAGGACTGATTGTGCGATCTATTGCACTTTCGGGATTTAAAACTATGTCTTGGGAATAGTTTATAGGCGGTTTAGAGCAGAGGTTGCTCCAGCTTCTGTAGATCATCCGTTGGCGATTGAGCTGGTGAGGGTGTCAGGGTGTGAGACCCTGAATGATATGGACCTCAGAGTCGAGGTCGGAAGATTGATTAGGAGCACCTCAATGAGAGAGGTTCAGGTCAGGTGAATTTATTGGAGGATCTCGAGCTGAGACCCAAGAGTTTGGATCAGCTTTTGAGAGGCCAGCAGGGTCGGATCCAGTGCAACGCTTGCAGGAACTGCGCGATGAAGTTTCGTTCCAAGGGTTTGGATTGTCATTGGGATCGGAATGAGGTGTTACATTATGTTCTCAGGGTGGCCGAGGTATCACCGGAGGAGGTGGTCAGGATTCCTTCAGATGTTTGCGGATATGCTATCTTCGTCCATTTCCGGTGGATATCGGGTATTTGTATCGCTTGGGAATTGTGATAAGTTGGATCTCAGGTTGGTTTTCTGCTATTATCTGGGTTAGCAAGGGTTGTCAGATGCCATTCAGCATGTCGAGGAATCTTTGAGAGATCTTTAGACGGATGTATCTCGCGGAGCGGATTCCGCGTGTATTGTGATTGCTCCGGGTTGTTATCGGAATCTGTTTATTGATCTGAGTTGCTACGGGTGTAGCAGGTTTGGCCATGTCAGCAGGGACTACCCATAGGGGGCAAGTCCGTCATATTGTCATTGTGGGCAGGTGGGTGACAAGGAGGTCGACTACCTGACGATCAGGGAGGAGCAGTGAGTGCACCTTCTCTAGTTACCTCGGGGTTGGTTCGAGGGCTTGTACGAGGAAGTTATGGCTAGGTTTCAGTAACCTTAACAATTATGTTAGGAAATCCTCTCGGAGTTGCCGAGGGAGAGAGAGAAGTTGTCGTTGAAGTATTGTGGGAGCATCCGACCTTTGGACTCCGAGATCTGAATGTGATATCAGTGTGATCAGCTAGAGTCATTGGCATTGTTGGGACACAAGATGCGTTAGTTGGATTCTGGGAATTGTGTTGTTTTGGAAGGGTTATTCATGGTGTTCAAGCTTTGGTAAGCACCGGCCGTCAGCAAGGTGAGCATTGGATCGTAATGATGATTGGGAATCCTTCAGTTTTCTTGTGCCGAGCGGACTTAGTTTGATCTAAGTGGGGGAGAACCGTCCAGGTATCCAGGACAGAAGCAAGGGTGAAAGTGTTGTAAGACTACGGGGGAGCCGTAGCATTCACTAATGGTCAGTTAGGATATAGTGTTGTAAGACTGCGGGGAGCCGTAGCATTCACTAGCAGTAGAGAGTGTTGTAAGACTGCGGGGGTGTCGTAGCGTTCACATATTCTTTCAGGTGATTTGGACTAGGGTAGGCTAGTTCGCAGGGTGGTGGGGGAGCCATAGCTTAGTTAGGATCAGGACCAGAGGTGATTGACCAATCAGTTATCCGGGGGCGAGCCCGGATGGTTGTGGGAATTTAGGATGGAACCGGTAGAGACTTTTGTGCTAAGGGTTGGACATCGTGATACATGATCTTGTGGTTGAGTAGTTCATGTTTCTGTAGGGCTACGGCTGGGTAGCCCTGATATGGGATCTCATAGGAACGTGGTGGTTGGACCGGGTGCTTGACTAGAAGTCTCAGGGAATCGGCTAAGGGTATTTATTTATCGGTCGAGTAAAGGATGACGGGAAGTCATGGGGCATTATGCAAATGCCGATTCGAGGATCTCTGGATAGGAGCGAAGTAACAATTCTGATTTGGATAGGGACCCGAATCGGGATTCGTGCAGGATTTTGTTTCAGTGAGATGGAATGTGGGGCATCTTTATGCCAAGAGCATCGAGGGCAGAAATTCCAGGATGATGAACGGGTTGGTTTGATGGTAGTTTAAGCCATTGTGATGTGTCTCGGGTGGCTCTATTCGTAATAGAGCCACGACATGTCGGAATCAGGAAACGGTAGGTCGAAGGAGACCGGGTATGATGTAAGACTACAACTATTCTGGTAGTATTCACCTTTTTGCGTCAGATTCAGTGGCGACAGGTTGTCACCCTATATCGATCGGATGGATCAAATGGATTGAAGGAGATAGGACAGTTTTGGTTAGATGAGGCATTCTTCGAAGGTCGCAGGGGACTACTGAGTGTGTTTTTGGCTCAACAATCAGGTAAGTGTATGGTGTTCCGGACAGTTGGCTGACAGGTTGGGACCAGGGGGTCCCCGGGTGTTCTCCAGGCTGACAGGTAAGTGTATGGTGTTCCGGACAGTTGGCTTACTCCAGCAAGAGGAGTAAGAGCGACTTTAGTGATTTGGGGTCTGTCCGTGAAATTGCTTGTTATTCGGTAGTCGCATTTGATCTGTGATTTTGTTCGTTAGGAAGCCTCAAGGTATTACGAGTGGGAAGCATTCTATCTAGGCTAGTTTCTTGTGAAATCAGTTCGATGATGCTTCGATGGGGGCAGTCTGTCAGGGAGACAGACCATCTCGAACTTCAGATTTCAGATGAAGCAGATGTGATCAGGTTGCAAGGAATTCGTTCATCTTCGGGATTCTAGAACCCTATGTGGGTTGGTATCAGTTGCCTTGGAAAGGCTATGGTATGCTCGGGGTTGTGGCTATGAGGCCTTAGTTATTTGGCATGAGGAATGGTAAGGAATGATTTCGAGGACGAAATCTAATTTAAGTGGGGAGAGTTGTAACACCCGGTTTTGAAAGTGTTCGATTGTGTCTTCGGGGGCCAAGGTTATAAGCGTAATCTGACGATTCGGTCTTTTATGGGTCTCGGGTTTTATTCGAAAGGTTTTAAGGTTTGGGGTGTAGCTAGGAGTGTAGGGGTTCTTGCCATATTTTAGTGGATATAAAGTTCATCGGAAACGGACTTAGAACGAAGAAGTTATAGTACTTTGAAGTTGTTGGTAGAATTGGTCCCTGAATGGAAAAGCTTGCATTTCAGCCCATGCATGCAAGGTGACAGCCAGGTGAGTACGCCCAGCGTAGTGCTGGATAATGAAACGCGAATGTTGGAGACGTACGCCCAGCGTACGGGGAATACACCCAGCATACATCCAGGATCTCCAAAACCCTAATTTTTTAGGGTTGGTTCACTATTTAAGCACCTTAAGTTTAAGGGGGTGCGCCTCCCTTTCATTCTCAGAGCCTTAAACGCTAATTTCGAGTGGTAGCTTCATCCAAGAGTGTTGTGAGCTTTGTGGGTGCACGCATGAGTTAAGACCATTTCCATTGAAGTAGATTATCATTTTTGGAGTTTGAGCTTATGTGGGTCATGCAAAGCCATCAAGTAAGCAACTTGATGGTTTTAGACGTTGAAGAGGACTTGGATCTGTAATTGTAGCGTCTGGAGTAGAGTATTAAGCACATAATGAAAGAGTGGCTTAATAGAGGAGTACGTTGGGCGTGCATGCAGGTACGCGCATCGTACACCACCTCCAGCAGTGCGCTTAGCGTACAAGGGAGTACGCCCCGCGTACTCATCAGAGTTGGGCCTTGTGAATTTTGGGCCTCGGTTTGGACCATTCAAGGGATTTTGGTTCTTTGGGCTTTAGTGGGCCATCCGAAGTCAGTTAATGTGGGCCAAGAATATGTTTGGGGCTTAGGGTAGGGCCCATTAGAGGGATTGGGCCCAATTTAGCAAATTGGGCCATGCATGGGCCTTTATGGATTTTATGGTTTTGGACTTTGTGTTTTGGGGCCCTGTTGGGCCATTAGGTTTTGGGGTTGATATTTATTTGTGGAGGCCCATTATGGTTTTGAGCCCAATTTGGAAATTGGGCCATTAAAGGACTTATGAACATTATAGTGTCGGGCTTTTGTTTTGGGATTGGGCCTTAGTTTTGGATCATACTGGGCCAGGGGTAGAATGGTCATTTTACCCCATGCATGGATTAAGGATTTTGGTATGGGACCCAATTTCTAATTGGGTACATTGATTGGTAATGACAGCTCGGGAAGCTGGCGGGACAACAACTAAGGAATTCATGCGGGAAGCTTCTGCAGTGCGAGGTGAGTCTTCTCACCATACCAATGGGTCTAAGGCACCAAGGCCGACCCATTATGCATTATGTGATATGATAGTTGATTTCGTGTTATGTGGTATGCTAATTGATTATGTGGTATGTGATATGCTAGTTGTCTTTGTGATGCTTGCGTGGAAGACCTCGGGGGGTTCCCGAGGCACTAGGGTGTAAGACCTTGGAGGGTTTCCATGACATCCTTAGTCAAGACCATGTGAGGGTTTCCATGGCATTGGGCTAAGACCATGTGGGGGTTCCCATGGCACCCGGAGTAAGACCCTGGAGGGTTTCCAGGGCATCCTTATTGTTGGATAAGGTGTCTAAGTCCATAACTATTTCTGGTATGTACTTGACCCGACCCGGCATGGTCCATTTGGGTTGCATGGCACCATGCAATTAGATAGACTAAATGAGAGAAATAACACTTGTGGATTATTAATATATTATAAGTTCTAATATATTAATAATATTATTTAATTAGTTTGATCAAGAATTAATTTAGAATTAATTAAGTGATCAAAAGATAACTAATTAAATATATGGGTTGATTATGTAAATTATGCATAACTTGTATAGTGGGCTAAGAGGCTCCATGGATTATCAAGTTGGGTTAAACCCATAGGATGCTCCATGGGAGTTACAAACCCATGGGTCATGGAAATGAAGAGTCATGATACATTAGGGTTTACATGGTGTAACCCTAGATGTGTCAACACTATATAAAGAACCCATGCTCCACCAAAATCGGTGGCACACAAGAATCAAGAGGGCTAGATCCGATTTTGCAAGTGTAATATTCTCTCAAAAGTTTACTCCAAAAGCATTTGGTGTTGTGTGAAGCATTTGAGGCATCACACTTGGGGTGCTAGGCTCACAAGGTTTCAAGGATCATAAGCAACAACAAGGTAAGTTATTCTATCTTTCATGCAAGTTAAAATTTGTTCCCCATGTATGCTAGATAGGAATATAACCTTGGAATTCAACTTTGCATGATAATTAGACAAACATAGATCCAAGGTTATTAGGGTTGCATGTACACTTAGGAAGTGTTAGAATGCTCAAAACCCATCAGTGGTATCAGAGCCAGGTTTGTTTGTTGTTTATTTTTTGGTGCAAACTGCTTGAAAAAAAATCGTTTTTCTATTTTCTGCTCGTATGAAAGTTTTGCACATTTATTGCTGGAAATGGACTAGAAACATTACCCTAAACTGTTTTGATGTTTTAAAACTTGTTTTAGATGGTGTAATGTTTATGCTAATCCATTTACAATGGCAATTATCAAAATTACAAGTTTTTTTTTAAGTGTAATTTTTGATTCTTGAAAGTGTTCATATTCATGTTCTTGAACTTATGAAGATTAGATGATCATAGGAATTGTTTGTAACCTTCATGGTAGTTTAATTCATGATCATAATGTGTTTTAATGGAGTCCATAACTTGTTCTCAAGTTATGGAAAACCAAAAGTCTCACTTTTATTAAAGCCATTAAAAGAACGCAAGAGTTATAAAAATGAAGAGTCTTCATTTTTATTACTCAATTAATTCATAAGTTATAAGAAACGAAAAGTTTTTGAAGTTTACAAAACTTGCCCTCAAGTTTTGGAACAAGTAAAGTCTTGATTAAAACTTTAGTTCCAACCCTTAGAATTTTAAAAGTTAAAATTCAACCCTTATACTTTATAATATTATAAGTTACTAATATATATATGTATAAGATCAAGTCGTCTTACCGCTAGTACGCCTCATTCACGAAGCCGGTCTATAAGGGGGGTATAAAGTTGTTGCCTATAAAATGGCAACTTAATGGGTGTCCACTCTCACCCACCGCTTCCTTGATCGGTGGAGGGTCGTTAGCCGAACAGGTAAGACAAGGACTTATAAATTCTCATTAAAAGTATGATGAATATTATAAAGCAACTAAATGCTTTTATTAAATTCCCAATCTTAGTTACTTTAAGAAATTGTGAATAAGGTGCTAATCCATGAAATTACACTTTACACTTTGTTTAAGTCGTTGGTGGAGCGTGTGTGGTTAACCGACACACTAACTTGGACTTAACAAGGTAGGTAAAGGGTGACTTAAGGTTTATCATAGTATCGGTGGAGCGTGTGTGGTTTACCGGCACATCGATTGAGTGATAAACTTTAAGGGTACCAAGTGATTTGCATGGTTACTTCACACCTCGTTTTGTGATTCTCGGTATCCCAGTCACAAAACTTGGAGGGCACACTCGAGATTGAAACATGCCTTTGGAAAAAAAAATTCATTGAATCTCAAAAGAATCTAGGAATTTCTAAGAACCAATTAAAAACCTAATATCTATATTTCGCTTTTCATGGTGGAAATTGGTGAATCGTCATTCACCTACCTTTCAAATATGTTATAGCTTGGATTACGACATACCTCTTCTAAGTTATAATATATTGTGATTGGATCCTAGCCTTAATATTACATTTGGGTGTTTTATTAAGGACTCTCTTAATATCTAAACTCATCTTGTTCTCTTCTTTCAGATGTCTTCAAACAATGCTGCTTCTGGCTCTAATCCTAATGGCTCCTTTACCCTTATGAACTTGTGTGGGAAAGTCATTTTTGATGGATCCAACTTCAATGAATGGATCAGAAACATCAGGATGATTACCCGCTACGAGGACAAAGAATATGTCCTTGACAAGGAGCTTAAGGAGATTGATGAGACCACTGCAACTCCCCAGGAGATCGCTGACTTCCGGGCACATGAAAGGGATGCTACAAAAGTGGCATGCATCATGTTGGCCACCATGACAGCGGAACTCCAAAAGTCCTATGAGGACTTCTACCCTTTTGAAATGCACCAAGATCTGATGGAAAGATACCATCAAAGTGCACGATAAGAGAGGTATGAAATCATATGCTCTATCATAACAACCATGATGAAGGACGGGGAAGCCGTCACGAGCCACATGCAGAAAATGCAAAGGTATGTGGATCGGTTGCTGAAGCTTAATGTGAACTTCCCTGAGGAGCTTGCAATAGATATCATTTTGCACTCCTTACCATCGTGCTATGATCAATTCCGCATGACATATCACATGAATAAGGAAGAGGTCACACTCAGCAAACTTCAGGGACTCCTCAAGACCGCAGAAACAGGTCTTAAGGGTAAGTTGGTTGTTAACACTCCTACTCAAAACTCCGCCCCGGTTTTGGCAATCGGGAAAGGTAGAGGGAAGAAGAGGAAGAGCTCTTCGAAGGGTACCAAGGCTAGGACCCTTGATGGCTCTTCTTCAAGTGGAACCAAAAAAGGTTTTGTCACTCCTTCTTCTGACCCTAAAGAGGCTGAATGCTTCTATTGCCATGAAAAGTCACATTGGAATCGGAACTGCCCAAAGTACCAGCAAGATGTGAAGGATGGGAAAGTTAAACCCAACCATGCAGGTATTTACACTATCTTATCGAATAACTCACCCCATTCTAACTCTTGGGTCCTTGATACCGGTTGTGGTATTCATATCTGTTCTGATTTGCAGGGACTAAGAAGAAGTGAGAATGTGGAGCATGGAAGAATAAACTTAATCATGGGGAATAGGAAAGCTTTACCTGTCACCAAGATTGGAGTTTATACTTTATCGCTAAGTAGTGGGTTTAGTTTAGATTTGAATAAGTGTTGTTATTCGCCAGAAATGGCAAGAAACATTATTTCCTTTCATGCATTGTATAAACAAGGTTTCACCTTTTCATTTGATAATGAAGTTGGTTCGATTAATGCTTTCTTTAATAATGTTCTTTATTTTAAAGCATTACCTTGTGATGGCGTGTATGAAACTGTATCTGTGGTTGATAACTTAGGAAATAATGTATTGTGTATTAATTATGTTAATAATAATAACTTGGATAAAGCATCATTATGACATTGTCGTCTTGGACATATAAGCAAGAAACACATAGGCCAACTCCAAAAGGATGGAGTCTTGGAGTCATTTGACCTAAAGTCAGATGATAGTTGCGAATCATGCTTACTTGGAAAAATGACAAAGTCACCCTTCACAGGTTCTTGTGAGAGGGGTGAAGGTTTGTTGGATCTTATACACACAGATGTGTGTGGACCCTTCAAACATGCCACAAGGGATGCTAATCGTTATTATTTGACTTTTACTGATGATTACAGTAGATATGGATATGTCTACTTAATCAAGCATAAGTTAGAGACTTTTGAAAGGTTTAAAGAATTTAAACAGGAAGTCGAGAATCAATTGGGCAGGAACATTAAGATGCTTCGATCCGATCGAGGTGGTGAGTATCTTAGTTCAGAGTTCCTCGACTATCTTAGGGAATGTGGGATTGTCTCACAATTGACACCCCCCAGGACACCGTAGTTGAATGGTGTAGCTGATAGGCGTAATCGACCCTTATTGGATATGGTTCGTTCCATGATGAGTCGAGCTTCGCTACCAATCTCATTTTGGGGGTATGCCTTAGAGACTGCCGCCCATATCCTTAATCTAGTCCCTACAAAGAAAGTTGCCAAAACTCCTCATGAGATGTGGACTGGTAAAGTACCCAAACTAGACCACATCAAGATTTGGGGTTGCGAGGCTTTCGTGAGACACGAGACTCATGATAAGCTCGAACCTCGAAGTGAGAGGTGTATTTTCATCGGCTACCCACAACAATCCTTTGGTTACCTCTTCTACAGACCTAGTGAAAATGTGGTCTTTGTAGCTAGGAGGGCTGTCTTTCGAGAGAGAGAGTTCATAAGCCAAGGAGACAGTGGGAGGCAAGTTGACCTTGAAGAAATTCAAGAGTCAAGTGGTGAAGGAACTTCAAACCCTAGCACTCAACTTGAGGAGGAAACTCCTGTTGAGCCAATTGACAAGTCTGTACCTCTAAGGCGTTCCACAAGGGTTAGGAATGCACCTGAGCATTACTATGGATTCCATATTACTGCGGAAGGTGATACACTTATCAGTGATGAGACACTGATAGGTCTGGATGAACCTAACAGTTACGCGGAAGCCATGACAGGCCCTGAGTCAGCCAAGTGGAAAGAGGCAATGGACAGCGAGATACAGTCCATGTATGACAATCAAGTTTGGAACTTGGTTGAGAATGTACCAGGTCGTAAGAATGTAGGGTGCAAATGGATCTTCAAGAAGAAGACCGACATGGATGGTAATGTACACACTTATAAGGCACGACTGGTTGCAAAGGGTTTCTCACAAACTCCGGGAGTTGATTATGATGAGACCTTTTCTCCAGTGGCCAAGATTAAGTCTATTAGGGTTCTATTAGCCATAGCCGCATTTCATGACTATGAGATATGGCAAATGGATGTCAAAACCGCTTTCCTTAATGGAAAGTTGGCTGAGGATGTTTACATGAGTCAGCCAGAGGGTTTTGTCAATACAGAGTACCCTAATAGAGTGTGTAAGCTTGAGAAATCCATTTATGGATTAAAGCAAGCACCTCGCAGATGGAATCTTTGCTTTGATGAGAAAGTCAAAGAATTTGGCTTTTCTAGGAGTGAAGATGAATCTTGTGTATATGTCAAGGCTAGTGGGAGTATAGTTAGTTTTTTGGTATTGTATGTGGATGACATACTACTCATAGGAAATGACATCCCAACTCTGCAGGAAGTTAAGTCCTGGCTTGGGAAGTGTTTCTCTATGAAGGACCTAGGAGAAGCTGCCTATATTCTAGGGATAAGGATCTTGAGAGACCGGAGTAAAAGACTAATTGGACTTAGTCAGAGTACCTACTTGGATAAGGTGCTGAAGAGATTCGGCATGCAGGACTCCAAGAAAGGAGAGTTACCCATCCAGAGTAACGCCAGATTGAGTAAGACACAAAGCCCTAGTACTGAGGCTGAGATAGCAGAAATGAGTCGAATACCTTATGCTTCGGCTGTAGGATCGATCATGTATGCTATGACGTGTACTCGACCTGATGTAGCCTTTGCCTTGAGCATGGTTAGCAGGTATCAGGGGAACCCTGGCAAGGCACACTGGACTGCGGTCAAGAATATCCTCAAGTACCTACGGAGGACTAAGGACTGGGTCCTTACCCTCGGTGGGAGTGAAGACTTGAGAGTTGTAGGGTATAGTGATGCTAGCTTTCAGACTGATAGGGATAATTTCCGCTCTCAGTCAGGCTGGGTCTTTACCTTAAACGGAGGAGCAATTTCTTGGAAGAGTTCCAAGCAAGAGACAGTGGCTGATTCAACTTGCAAATCAAAGTATATAGCAGCTAGCGAGGCAGAAAAGGAGGCGATATGGCTGAAGAACTTCATTGAAGACCTTGGAGTTGTACCAGCTATTAAAGAGCCAATGGAAATTTTCTGTGATAGTGAAAGTGCAGTTGCCTTAGCCACGGAACCAAGGGATCACGGGAGATCCAGACACATCGACAGAAAATACCATTTCATCAGACATCGAATAGAAGAAGGACTCCTCGTGGCAAAGAGGGTATCATCGGATGAGAACCCAGCATATCCCCTCACGAAGGGACTGACTCGGGTTAAGCATCTCCAGCATGCTCGGAGCATAGGGCTGAAGGATGATATTAGATTTAGTAGTTAGATAACCTCGAAATTTGTAAAGTGTAATTGACATTAGATGATGAATAAAAGGTGTTTTATTTATGAGTAAAGTGTTGCTATCTCTTGTCGATCATTTACTATATTTCTGTTGCATGTTTTGACTTCCAGAATAATTATGTTTGGTATATCATATTATTCGAACCTCCACAGTCGGTCATATGTCGGAAGTAGGTATGAATCAAGACTGTCATGATTGATTGTAGAGGTCTAAGGTGTTGGACATGGCTACAACAATCATGAGTGCTCATAAGTTCTGAGCATTGGACTCAACCCACGCTCACTGGAATCACTTCATGGAATTTATCTCAAGTGATCGTGAGACGGTAATATCATATGAGTCTTCAAACCTAGAGATATGATTTGTTATTTATGAGTTGGTTATGCATTGATTGTACGAAAACGCATTGGTAACTCGATGTTATAAAACGTGCTCTTGTGTATAATTCAATGAGTGGTAGAACAAACATATGAGTCGAAGTTTATCTGTTTCTTCTTGGATTAGAAGCTGATATCTGGGCCCCTCGATGATTTTGTTTTGACCTATGTACCGGGCCCGGTCAGAACTAAGTTGATGTGTTCAATTAAGTTCTTTGTCAAACAAATCGGAAATCGGGAAACAAACTGCTGGACAATAAGTAAGACATTGTTCCATGTATTTGTCCGGCTGATATCTCGAACAGAGGATTATATGATCACTTATCTTAAATGGCGTATCATCATCTTCTCAGTTCCGAGAGACCTTGAAAGAGCTACTATTGCCGATCGGTTCCAGAAGTATTGCAGTTATAGTTATTAGACTTATCCAAGTGGGAGACTGTTGGATAAGGTGTCTAAGTCCATAACTATTTATGGTATGTACTTGACCCGACCCGGCATGGTCCATTTGGGTTGCATGGCACCATGCAATTAGATAGACTAAATGAGAGAAATAACACTTGTGGATTATTAATATATTATAAGTTCTAATATATTAATAATATTATTTAATTAGTTTGATCAAGAATTAATTTAGAATTAATTAAGTGATCAAAAGATAACTAATTAAATATATGGGTTGATTATGTAAATTATGCATAACTTGTATAGTGGGCTAAGAGGCTCCATGGATTATCAAGTTGGGTTAAACCCATAGGATGCTCCATGGGAGTTACAAACCCATGGGTCATGGAAATGAAGAGTCATGACACATTAGGGTTTACATGGTGTAACCCTAGATGTGTCAACACTATATAAAGAACCCATGCTCCACCAAAATCGGTGGCATACAAGAATCAAGAGGGCTAGAGCCGATTTTGCAAGTGTAATATTCTCTCAAAAGTTTACTCCAAAAGCATTTGGTGTTGTGTGAAGCATTTGAGGCATCACACTTGCGGTGCTAGGCTCACAAGGTTTCAAGGATCATAAGCAACAACAAAGTAAGTTATTCTATCTTTCATGCAAGTTAAAATTTGTTCCCCATGTATGCTAGATAGGAATATAACCTTGGAATTCAACTTTGCATGATAATTAGACAAACATAGATCCAAGGTTATTAGGGTTGCATGTACACTTAGGAAGTGTTAGAATGCTCAAAACCCATCACTTATATGTATGGTTGGTATGACAGTGGGCTAAGACCATGTGGGGGTTCCCATGGCACCCGGAGTAAGACCCTGGAGGGTTTCCAAGGCATCCTTATATGTTTGTATGCATGGCTTGTGTGATTGATAAGGTTTATGTAGCTGTTACAGCTGATATGGATTATGTGATTATGTAGATTATGTGGGGTATGCTCTGGGGAACTCACTAAGCTTTGTGATTACGGTTTACAGTTTTGGTTTCAGGTAACATCGATTTGGAAAAGAAGGGCTCGGGATGATCGCAATGCACACACCTATGTTTTTCGCATTGAATGATTTTGGACGAACTCTGATTAATATTTTAATTAACGATGTTTTTAAATGTTTGAAATAAATGATATCAATGTTTAGCTATATTAAAAATGAAATTTTTACCCTTGATTTTTGCGTCGTTACACATTAACTCCATAAAGTGATAATAAAGAGATCTAAGAATTCACTAAGCAAGTTTGAGACTTGCTTACCAGAAAATGATGAGAATGAAGTGGTGTCTCTGGATCTATTAGCTTCCTCTTGAATCATCAAGCTTCTTCTTTTTCCATAAGCGTCAAACATACATAACTCTTTCAAGAATGGATCACAAACTCACACAAAGCATTAGGGTTTCGAGATTTAGGGTTTGGGACTTGGAGGCTGTAAATGAGTCTGGCATGAGAGGATTAAAATGCTTAAATAGGGTGCAAAACCCCGAAATTAGGGTTTCAATATGCCAGTCCTACTCGTCGAGTTGAGGCTTCCAACTCGTCGAGTAGACTTCGAAACCCGCATCCAAATCCATTACCTACTCGACGAGTTTGGGGCCTCCAACTCATCGAGTTCCTTCAAAAAAATGAATAAACTTTTGAATACATACTAGGAACTAGGCGTTACAATTCTCCCCCACTTGTCTTAGACTTCGTCCTCGAAGTCTGATGCCTCAAATAATTCTGGGTAGTGCTCCCTCATCTCCTCCTCTGGCTCCCAAGCCCACTCCGAGCCCTTACGGTGCTGCCACTGCACCTTTACGAACTGAACAACCTTGTTCCTCAAGGTTTTCGTCTTGCGATCCAGAATCTCCATAGGCATGTCAATGTAGTTCAGACTGTCATCCACCTGGATATCCTCTAACGACTTAACTGCGGAGTCATCCACCAAGCACTTCCGCAGCTGGGAGACATGAAAAGTATTGTGGATCTGGCTAAGCTCTACTGGAAGATCCAAACGATAGGCCACACGGCCCACCCGGTTTGTAACTCTGAAAGGATCGATGTACTTGGGGCCCAACTTCCCCTGCTTCCTGAACCGGATGACACCCTTCCAATGTGACACCTTCAGAAGGACCACGTCGCCCACCTGAAACTCCAAGTCTGAACGACCCTTGTCGGCATGGCTTTTCTGCCGACTCTGAGCAGTCTAAAGCCTGCTCCGGACCTGCTGAATCTTCTCAGTGGTCTTGAGTACCACGTCGGTACTCCCCATGACTCTCTGACCGACCTCGGCCCAACAGATTGAGGTTCTTCATTTCCTCCCGTACAGCATCTCGAAGGGAGGTCAATCTATGCTAGCGTGGTAGCTGTTGTTATACGAAAATTTCGCTAACGGAAGATACGTATCCCAACTGCCTCCAAAATCCAATACACACGCATGGAGCATGTCCTCAAGAGTCTGAATCGTACTCTCGCTCTGTCCGTCAGTCTGAGGGTGGAAAGCGATACTAAAGTGGAGATGAGTACCCATCCCGTCATGAAACCTCTTCCAAAATCTGGAAGTGAAACGAACATCTCGGTCTGATACAACCGAAACTGGTACCCTATGACGTGCCACTACCTCACGTACGTAGACCTCGGCTAGCTTCTCAGCCGATATACTCTCCTGGATCGGGATGAAATGAGCACTCTTGGTCAACCGATCTACGATGACCCATATCGAATTTACTCCACGTGTGGTCCTGGGAAGCTTCGTGATGAAATCCATAGTGATATCTTCCCATTTCCACACGGGAATCTCCAACGACTGCATCTTGGTGTGAGGTCGCTGGTGTTCGGCCTTAACTTTCCTACAAGTCAAGCACCGCTCCACATACCATGCGATGTCCCGCTTCATGCAGGGCCACCAATAATAAGGGCGAAGATCCCTATATATCTTCGTCGCTCCGGGATGGATGGAGAATCTCGACTTGTAAGCCTCATCCATCAGTACCTGGCGTACCCCGCCATAGTTAGGAACCCAGACCCTCCGATGCAGGGTCAACAACCCACGACTGTCATAATCAAATGAGGCCACCTGGCCTACGATCCGTTCACACTTCCGGTGCTCTTCCTTCATACCCTCTACCTACGCCTCCCGAATCCGTTCCATCAATGGAGTAACCACTGTCATCCTCAGACATATATCCCGAATCGGAGCTGCAACTGCCTTGCCACATCTAACCACCGACGCTGTCTCATGTTTAGATTCGGCTGATCCATGAGGTATCTCAAACTCTTGTGGTCCGTGTAAATGGTGCAGCGAACCCCATAGAGGTAGTGTCACCAAATATTGAGGACGAAAATTACAGCCCCCAGCTCCAAACCGTGCGTTGAATAGTTCTCCTCGTGAGGCTTCAACTGCCTCGAAGCGTATGCTATCACGTGCCCTCGCTGCATCAGCACTGCACCCATGCCCGTGATCGAAGCGTCATACTAAACCACGAAATCGTCGACGCCCTCCGCAAATGTCAGAATCGGTGCCTCGCATAACCGCTGTCTGAGATTCTCGAAGGTTGCCCCCTGCTCAGGCCCCCAGCGGAATGTCGTCGATTTCTTGGTCAGTCAGGTCAAAGGAACAACAATCTTGGAGAAATCCTGGATGAATCTCCGATAATAACCCACTAGACCAAGAAAACTCCGAATCTTGGATGAAGACCTCAAAAGCTCCCACTACATCACGACCTCTATCTTGGCCGGATCGACCAAAATACCCTTCTGGTTGACAAGGTGCCCCAGAAACTGCACCTCGTGCAACCAGAACTCACACTTGGAGAACTTTGCGAAAAGTCTCTCCCTCCTCAGTGTCTCCAGCACCTCCCTCAGGTGCTCCTCATGCTGCTCCTGAGTCTTGGGGTAAACCAAGATGTCATTTATGAAAACTATCACAGACTGGTCCAACATTGGTCTGCACACATGGTTCATGAGGTCCATGAACGCAGCAGGAGCATTGGTGAGCCCAAACGGCATCACCACGAACTCATAGTGACCATAGCGAGTCCGAAAGGTTGTCTTCGGCATGCCGTCGTCCCTGACTCGCATCTGGTGATAACCCGATCGTAAGTCGATCTTGGAGAACCAAGATGCATCCTGAAGCTGGTCAAATAAATCCTCAATCCTCGGGAGGGGATAACGGTTCTTCACCGTTACCTTATTCAGCTCCCGGTAATCTATACACATCCGATGTGACCCGTCCTTCTTCTTCACAAACAGGATCAGGGCTCCCCATGGCGAACTGCTCAGCTTGATAAATCCCTTGTCTAACAGCTCTTGCAACTGTGTAGATGACTCCTGCATCTCGGGAGGAGCCAACCGATATGGCGCCTTGGCTATCAGAGTCGCACCAGGAACTAGGTCAATCCTGAACTCTACTTGCCTTTCCGGAGGCACCCACGCAAATCCTCTGGGAACACGTCCGGATAATCTCGTACGATCGGTACACCATGCACTGTCGCCTTACCCTTATCCCGGGTATCCATAACATATGAGACATAACCTGTGCAACCATGTTGAAGGTAGCGCTTAGCCCTAGCTGCTGAACACATAGTCCGTCCATACTACGGCCTCTCGCCCTGAATCACTATCCCTCCCCCGATAGGAGTCCGAACTCTCACTAGCTGATGTTCGCAGTCGATCACTACTCCATTGGGACTCAACCAGTCCATAACCACAATAACCTTATTCCCTCTCAGGGGAATGGGGATCAAATCTACTGCAACTGTTCATCGAAAAGTTGCAGTGTACAACCCCGATGAACTCTGGTAACCGAACGGTCCTATCATCTACTATCTCTACATCCATCGGACAATCTAGCATCCCTGGAGTTCCAACAAATCGCTTGCTAAGCGCCAGCGATACAAAAGATCGGGTAGCCCTCGAATCGAACAATACTAAAGCAGATATACCGTTCACTAAGAACGATCCTATAATGAAACACATAAACATGAGTGACAATAAATATAAATAAAGAGATAAGGAGAATATACATACCCGTAACGACATCAGGAGCTGTACGTGCCTCCTCTACTATCAACAGGAAGACTCTGCTCTTCACCATTGGCGCCTCTGTTCGGCCCTGTCGGTCGTCTGTAATCCTGAACGTAGCAGGAGCGGGTGCCGCCACCTTCCCTGCTGCTGCTAAACTCGGAAATTGGGACCTCTTGTGGCCCCTCTGATTGCACTGAAAGCAAATCAGATCAGATACTGTGGTGGTGGTGGTGGTAGCAATGCAATCCCTGCTGACATGTCCAGTTCGGCAGCACCTGAAACAGCCCGAACTACCCGCCCTGCACGTGCCCTCGTGCATCCTAGCACACTTGCCGCAACGGCCTCGTCCCTGCCGACCGTTCCCTCGAGAATCTACCTTGGGCTTTTTGCCCGAGCCCTCCACGCCAGACACCGTCTATGGCTTCCTCTTCCTCTCCATCTCTAAATCAATCTCTCTCTCACGAGCCCTAGCTAGCATATTCTCCAGCGTCTTGCAGCCGAATCAGCTCACAAACTGTCTGATGTTGCTCCTCAACTTCTCATGATATCGGGCCGTTTTCATCTCCTCGTCCGCCACATACTACAGAACGAGAAGGGCCCTTTTCCTGAACCTAGCGGTGATCTCTGTCACCGTCTCAGTCGTCTGCTAGAGATCCTGGAACTCCTTAGCAAGCTGTTACACCTCGATCACAGGTAAAAACTCGGCCTGGAACCTGGCCGAAAAAATCACTCCAAGTCATAGCATCAAGAGCTACATCATCACCAATGACATGTCTGACCTCCTCCCACCAGTCACGTGCGCTGTCCTTCATAAGAAAGGAAGCAAGTCGAACCTTGTCCCCCTCGGGACATCGGTTTGTACGGAAGGCGTTGGCAACATCAGCCAACCACCTGCTGCTAGCAATGGGGTCCCGAGCCCCATGGTAGTCTGGAGCTCCGCAAGCTCGGAACTCCCTGAAATTCATCGTGCATGCCCCTATCATGGCCGCCATGTCGGCGCTGAATGCTCCCAACCTCTCATCAAGTATCTCCAAGATGCCTTCCTTGACCGTACCAAAGATCACAAGAGTCTGGTCTAAAATACTGCGCGTGACCTCAGATGAAATGAACTCTCTTATCTACTCCTCAAGCTGCCCGGCTCCAGAGCCCGAGCCTGATCCCTCACCGGTTCCCGAAGTGCCAACTGGTCTAGTGCGTAGCATCACCATACTGAAAATACACCATAACAAACATTAGAATACCCATCATAACTCGAGGGATCACACACACTACAAGTTTCCTGGATTCATCTCAGCCTTCCTTGATTCGAATACGGATCCTCTGCTTTTAGTAGTACGGGCCCATACTACCTTCCACATCTATCCGTACTCTCCTCAAGAACTGCCTTGACTCCATTAAGTCCCTTCTACTACTACTGTCATTCTCGTGCTAATCTCATCCTAGGCTTGCCCTAGGGTAATCACCGACCCACTCTCCGCCATCAGCTGCATAAGAAGTCCACGCTATCACCCCTAACTAGCTCACGAATACCATTACATATCACTAAGACTAGATAATTCTTCGAATGAGAGGTCTTACCCTACAACGGTTGGACTCAAACAAGAGCTGCGAAATAGAGCTAAACCTAACCTTCTGAAATTATTTAGTCCTCGTAATATGTAAATTAACATATTCGTTTACTAGTTAGTTAAAGATAACTAGAACTCCTAAAAGCACAAAGCAAGCAGCATTCGAGCATTGAGTAAACATAATCAAGCATATCCTAATCAGGCCATCATATAACCGACTAATCAGTACTAGCATGCAGTTCATAAAGCTCATACACATATAACAGGCACATAAGGCCTCCTTCCTAGGTCCTTAGCCCTAATCTAGCATGCATAATCATATCATAACATAAACTTGTATGGGTAATTTGGGAGTACTTACTTGAGCTCGGCTGATTGCATGCACCACACCCTTTTTCCCTTTTCAAAATCCTTTTTGTAAAAATGGTTTTTCTTTTAAAATTTTTTATACCAAGTCAACAGTTTGAGTTCAGACACACTCGAGAGTGTGCCCGAATCCCTTAAACCAAGGCTCTGATACCAACTTGTAACATCCCAAAAATCATGACCAAAAAGTTCATTTTTATTTATTAATTAAACCATAGATATCAAAAGCATTCCATCGAAAAACATAAGTCATAGTATCAAACATGAGTATCGTATCAAAACTCATATCCAAATATCAGAATGAAAACATCCCAGGCTAAACAAATGGTGTGTGCACTGCAGTCATCCCGAGTTCTTCCCCTTGCTACCGAAAGTACCTGAAACCAAAACTGAAAACTGTAAGCACGAAGCTTAGTGAGTCTCCCCAAACTACCACATACCATACACATAATATGCAACTAGGAGATATGGGCCCCGACCACACTCAACTACTATGAGATATGGGCCCCGCCCACACTCAGCTACTATGAAACACATACAAGTATCACATAGACAACAAGTATAACTAAACATATGCATATGTGTCATATCTACTATCTATGAGATACGGGCCTTGCTCACACTCAACTACTAATCAGATCACATATACGGGCCGACCTTAGTGTCGTAGACCCGTTCCTACTAGAGGAAACTCACCTCAATGTCGTGTGAATAACTGAAGTGTCCCTGCTCCGCAACCGGTTCTACTCACACCCTATACATAATAACCTTTTAGATACCATTCCATACTCAAAACCCCCTTCACGGGTCAACCTTGGTCAAAGTCAGAGTCAAGGTCAAAGTCAACGTCCAGTCAAGTCAAAGTCAAAGTCAACCCTGAGTTGACTCAACTCGTCGAGTCATCCCCCTGACTCGCCTAGTTTCCATGCTACTCTCAGTCCTGATAACACGATTCAACTCGTCGAGTCCTCCCTCAGACTCGCCGAGTTCTATCCTTTACAGAATTGGGACAAATCGAACCAACTCGTCGAGTTCCTCTATGGACTTGCAGAGTTCTTCAGTCTGTTGCTTCATCTTAATAGATTAAGCCCCTATTCTTCAGATCTAAGCTTCATACTCCACATATACACTGAAATTGTCCTTTTAAGGGTAATGTTTCCAACTTTACCCGTTAATACCCTTACTTAATGGATCTAGCTCAAACCCTAACTCTTTAGGACCTAGATCTTCGTCCACAAGCCATCAATACTCCAAAATAAGGCATATACACTGAGATCTGGACCCTAGATACTCCAGAAATACGTAAATCTCCTAACTTTCCTTCCATACATGGCCTTTTGGAGCTTAAAAGGCTAAAATGACATCCTAAAGCTTTCATGGGGCTTCAATGGCCATAAAGTTTGCACCTTTATGCCATGAAAGCCCTCCATGGTTCTAGATCTGAAGGTATACTCATTTGGGACATCTATTTCCCAAAGATCATGCTTCTTGGACCAAAAACTCCATAAAGTGATAATAAAGAGATCTAAGAATTCACTAAGCAAGTTTGAGACTTGCTTACCATAAAATGATGAGAATGAAGTGGTGTCTCTGGATCTACTAGCTTCCTCTTGAATCCTCAAGCTTCTTCTTCTCACACAAGTTTCAAACACACAAAACTCTTTCAAGAATGGCTCACAAACTCACACTAAGCATTAGGGTTTCGAGATTTAGGGTTTGGGACTTGGAGGTTGTAAATGAGGCTGGCATGAGAGGATTAAAATGCTTAAATAGGGTGCAAAACCCCAAAATTAGGGTTTCATTGTGCCAGTCCTACTCATCGAGTTGAGGCTTCCAACTCGTCAAGTAGACTTCGAAACACGCGTCCAAATCCATTCTCTACTCGATGAGTTTGGGGCCTCCAACTCGTCGAGTTCCTTCATAAAAATGAATAAACTTTTGAATACATACCAGGAACTAGGCGTTACACTAATTAATGTTTTGAAACAAATGGTTTTATTTAGATATTTGAATCTGGAATTGGAACATATGCTTTTAATACAAAAGAAAAAATTTCTATGGAATTTGGGACCTTACAAGTTGGTATTAGAGCCTTGGTTTGATGGATTCAGGCTATGGTTGGGTGCGTCTAAACTTAAACTGAGGACTGGGAAAATCTTTTTACAAAATGTTTTTTCTAAAAAGGTATTCTAAAAAGAAAAAGGATTTGATGTGTGCAATCAGTCGGAGCTCAAGTAAGGTATTCCCAAAATACACATATTGTTTGATATGCTATTTTTGATAGTGTAAATTACATGTTAGATGTTAGGCTAAGCATCTGCTCAAGGTTGAATGCTAGAATGCCTGCTTAGGAGAGATGTCTTTTGTGCATATTATGTGAACTGTTAGGGAGGTATACTAGAGTATATGCTAAGGATCTTGTATGAATTGCATGATAGAATGGCCTGATCTTTTGATGCTTTTTTTCCTAATAGATTTGTTGCTTGAATGTTGCTTGCTTTGTGCAATGTGAAACTTATATTGATATTAATTAACTATTAAGTGAATATATTAAGTTTCATGCCACAAAGATTAATTTGTTTATAGAATGCTTGATTTTTTTTTCCTATTACGCAACTCTTGTTTAAGTCCAACCGTTGTATTGCAATTTATTTCACTCGAAAGACTTTTAGTTTTTGTTGCATATAGTTGTATTTGTAAGATAGTTAATTGACATTAGTAGAAGTTTCTTCTGTGACTGATAGCAGAATGGGGTGGGAATTCCTAGTGACCTAGGAAAAGTTTTAGAATGTGCGAGTATGGATACTTGCCTAAGAGAAATCTTAGAAGGAGAATCTGGTAAGATTAATGGTGTGTACACACTTGATCGCTAGTATATGTAATTAGAATGGTTAGAAGTGGTCGTATGTAGTGACTTAGAAACATTAAGACAATTATGAAGACGAGTATGGATAGGTGTGGAAGGTAGTATAGGCTCGTACTACCAGAAGCACATGATCGGTACTTGCAATAAGGAAATTCATAATGATTATGAGGAGCTAGGAGTTGGGAAATAGAGTGAGGTAATGTTATGAGTTCATTTTGTTTTATTTTCATTTCCCATAGTTTAGTGACGACATGGAAGGGAGAGAGTGTTTATGGATATGGCTCTGGCCGAAGTGTCCATGGTGGATCGAGACTAGGTGATGCAGGCCTATGTGCTCTCGTAGATTTTGAAGTTTTGAGGACCTTTTTCAAGGTGGTACGACCATTGGTTACGATACTCAAGGAATAGATGATCAAGATGATTTACGAGAGGATTGCAGCCTCTTTGGAGGCTGAACGGTTGAGGGTCTGACATATCGCTAGTCATGGTATGGCACTGTATCAGCCTCCTGCCTCCGAGCTTGAGACCATGTCGTGGGAGGTGTTTGGGCCTTAATTTAGGAAGGATTAATTTTAGATTCCAACTCCACCGTCAGTGAAGAGGTTCAAGACTACTGATTCATGCTCTTCTAGGTTAAGGGGTCGTCTTCGTTACAAAAAGTGTGGGAGAGAACATGAGGGCACATTTCAAGTGGTTTCGACTTTGTGTTTCAGATGCAGGAAAGAATGTCATTTCAATCTAAACTGTAAGCAAGAAGTGAAGACAATATGTTTCCTTTGTAATCAGTCTGGCCACATCAAAGAATAATTCCTTGGGGATAAGGAAGGGTGTCATTGGATCCAACAACCATCATTACCACTGGTATGTTTATGTTATGCTTTGATGTCTTTTATGTTCTGTTGATATTCTTGTTATTGGTTGGTATGAACTCTAGGAGGACTTATGTGATTGGATTGATTGTTGTTAGCATGGAGTTTTGATGTTATGCTGAGTTGTTAAGGCTTTTAGTAGAATACATAGAAGATTCTTGAGCTTTTAAGGGAAAATAAGTTTATCCGTTAATTCTTCAAACGCGGTTTTTGGGTTGTGCGAAGTGCAGTCCTTAGGGCTCCTAGTCAACCAAAATTATGTCTTGGTTGATTCAGCTTGTATCAAGGTAGTTATACAGTAGGATGTTTTGAGGTCTCCATCTGAGATTCGGAGTTTTGATTGGAAGTGGAGGGTTATCGTCTGAAGGTTCATATTTTTCATTTTATTGCACTCTAAAAATCAAGGATGGTATGCATCGGTTGGGCCGAATTTGGGTTCTTATAATTATGGACGACAAATCGATAATAGTTCGAACCCTAAGTGGGGGAGAACCGAGTATTGTGATTATAGGTTCTAGGAACAGTTCGAATTTTGGTTTCAACGTCATGGGTTAGAAGAATCTACGGTTCAAGCACATAGAGTTTTTGGTTCATACTAACTGTTGCAAGAAGGGAAGGGTAGCAGTCTATCGTCAGATTTCTTGGGACTATAAATTTTTCTTGTTATATTTCTACAAGGTCCGTCGAATTTCCTTCAGGTGACAGGAAGATATCAAGGATTGGTCAAGTCATGTGTGCGACATGGGTAACTATTAGGATCATGTCTTCAAGAAGATTGGGATTGTCCTCGCAGTAAAGAGCTGGTGGACAAGAAGTTATCAGTGGAAAATAGTTTCCTTTGAGAGCATCAAGCATGTTCGTGAGAATAAAATTAGACCACCCTTGGTAGTATTTCGGGTTTAGAAGGCTTGGTTAGATAACTAAGGAGAGTGGTTATCAGTTATCAAGTTTTGACAGTCTTTGATTAATTTCAGAGTAAGGTATGTGTGTTGTCTTCATATAGGCTTCACTTGGGTTAGCGTCATTATCGGGTATGTTAAGAAGGTTGCGTAGAATACAACATTCAAGATAGGTTATGGTTGTTTAAAGGTATAAGTATCATGTAAGACCTATAAGTTAGGGCTAGATGTTTTAGTCATATTTATTCATTTTATTGAATAATTTAAATCCACAAATAGGATAATTGCTAGTCGTACGCGTTACGGACTATAAAGACCTTTTATCACTAAGCGATAGAAATAACATTTCTGATAAAATATTATTTAGGATAAATCATGTTGATGGGATTTGTAGTATTTGTGATGATTATTCCATGGGTATATAGAACACTCAAATCTGACTTCTCATGAAGAAGTTATGATTGTTCGAAGTTTCACGTTCAGCCCTATACGACAAAGTGTGTCGTAAAAAGTGAATCAAAGATAGGTTGCTTATTATCCTAAGTAATCTAAACTAAAGTCATAGTAATTGTAAAAGTGAAAGCATGCATAAAAAGAACACCTAAATCTAACTTTGTATGAGGAAGTTATGATTTTTTGAAGTTTCGGTGTAGCAGTGTGCGACAGAGAAAATAAAATTAAAATTGGTTGAGTGTTAGCCAAAACAATGTAAACGAGAAATGAAGATCTCATAAATACAAATCCGTCAATATAAAGACAGTCGAGAACGGAGTTCGTATGAAGGAATTATGATTTTTGCACGTATTTTAACATTGTAAGCTCTGTGAAATATAAATTTAAAATAGAGGGAGAATTAGCTATTGAGAGCTAAAGGAATGTTGTATTGCTCGTCGAGAGGATTGTAGGGATATAAAGAACGTCGAAAATGGAGCTCGTATGTGAAAGTTATGGCCTTTCAAAGATTTTAGAAAAGCACCTGGCCTGATGACGTGGCTGCCTGAAAGTGCACACATGGCATTGTTGGGTAGCCGACTCCTCGAGTCGACCGAGTGAAGTGGCTCCAGAACTTCTTGATACATGGCGCCATAGAAATTTGACACGTGACTATGTTCTAGAAGAAGGGATGTGGACCATTTGACTTTGGACATGTGGCACCATAAGCAACCAGACACACTGCTTTGAGGCGCCACACGCCACCTTGATGTCCTATAAATAAATGGATGATCTTGCTCATTTTCTCACACATTTTAAACCAATTCTCTCTGAATCTCTTCCCTCCATTGAGACCAACTTTTTCCGAGCTTCTGACAACTTTAGCAAGGCTCTGAGATATCTAGGAGCACCACGAAAAGCAGGTTTCGGGTCAGAGTTCTGGCCGTACAATTCCTTACTTTTCGCTAGAAACCCTATAAGTTTAACTACACTTGTTATGCTTTAAGTGTAACTTATGTTTAAGTTTGTTATCATTATTATGAACCTATAAAGAAGATTTATCAGTGATTCCAAATTATAATACTGATTGATTAACTTACGATAGTGATGTCTAGGCTAGATCTAGTGAGGTGTTTAAAGTGGGATTTCCAAACAGTATAATTTGTATACCAAATGGACCCTACCTCCAATATGATCTTACCTGGTTGTTCCTTATTTGATAGATCTTAATGTATTCATTGATATTGTTGAGGAATCCAAAAAATAGTTATAAAACCCCTATAAATATAAACGAATACTGAGATATAGTAATATTCGTATTTAGGATGTTGGAATGGATAATATGAAGTTAGTAGAGAAGCTAGCTTTCCTGAGGATCTTCCACCTAAGTCAGGTGAGTGCATAATTACTTTCATGAACATGAATTTAATACAAGTATTATTAAAAATATTGAATATATGTTGAGAGTATATATATGAATTATATGCTTATTGACTAGAATATGTATATTTGATAATATACTATGTGAAAACCGAATATGGTTCTATATGCTAAAATTTATATATAATATTATTACATGATAATACTAAATGGAGTATTATTTCTGAGAAAGTAAATATATGTTAATACATAATACTCTGTGTTAAATGTATACACTAGATTAGGATAGTGTTGCCGAAACAGATTTGGTATTGGAAGTGATTATGATCCATGTAGTCTTGCTTAGTGATGAGTTAAGACTTATAAAGGATGCTTGTTTTGAGTTAAATAGATGTTAGATTTACCATGTATTGTAAGGATATTACATATGTAGGAACTTTAGGACAATTATTGGTATTACAACCTTTTTTAGTTATACCCTAAGCCGTGAAATATATGCTTAGTTCAAGTAAGTTTGGACGTTGGTTAGTTTTATGTTAGGGTTTGTGTGAGCTTGGAATGGAGGGTACAACTCTGCTTATTAGGTGTTACTTGTGTTGGGGAACTATAATGTCCTAGAAATACTTTTTATGTACAAAGTATTTTTTAGAATTATGTGTCTCAAGTGCTACTTGTGTCGGGGTACTATTATGTGTCGGGGTACGAATGCTACTCATATTAGGGTACTATAATGTGAAAGAAGTACTATTATATACAAATTCCTTTTTATGTACAAATTATTTTTTAGAATTATGTGTCTCAGTTGGTTTTGTAGGTTTGAGATATATGATTTATTATCATTAAAACATTTGGGATTAAAAACTTTACGTATCTCACCAGGTTTCCCAACTTGACTCACTCATTTTATATGCATCACAGGTAGCAGTGTTTAGACTGTTGAAGAATTGAATAGGATGCTGAGTAAGTGAAGAGAAGACATGCGATAGCGTTTAGGACTGTTAGGCATTTACGTTGTAACATATGTTGTGTATCGATTTTGGCATCCTTAGAGTTTTATTATTTTGAGATATTCATTTGTACTCGAAATTTTGTAATATACTTGGATTTCTGCAAATAAATACATTATGATTTTTGAAAGTGTAAAGAAAAAAAATCTAGTTCTAAAAATTTAGGGATGTCACATATTACCTTCTAGGATTACTAATGCTAACAGACTTATGGATTTTAGTGGTTGGTTCATTTTCAATGGATTGTCGAGGGTTCAGATTGAGTGACAACTTTTTGTCAAGTTTCGTCAGTTATATCCAGTTGTAACGCCATGATTTTTCACCTCAATTTTTTAATTTAAAATCATCATTTGACATATTATGTCTACGGAAGTATTAACTAATTTATTGGAAAACATCACAACATTACCTAATTTAAATCTTTCAAAATCAACCCATCAAAATTAAAGTTTGTAAAACCGATACCAAAACAATTACCAAAAACTAAGTGTAAAAGAAATCTCAACGAAAAGTCTCAAACTGGTATCATCATTAAGGTAATACTATAAGTAACTACCCAAAAGAGTCCCAACCTCACCAAGCCATCAAATCACGCTATCTGTACCAATGCAAGGTGAAAACAAAAACCAAAGAAACAAGTGTCAGCATCAACACAACAACTCAATCTCAAGCAAAAAAGGTATGGAAACAAACATACTTCATACAATAATTAGTTATGCAATCGATTCATACCAAACAACATACATCTCTTATTATTATAAATATGTAATGTATATATTAATCTTGACATTTTTCATCATAATAATTATTATATGATTTTCTTAGCAATAATTACGTAGAATGTCCCCCGCTATCTAGGGTCTATAACATCGCTAATCCCCCGCAAGGAATAACCTCGTACTACTAACATGACCTGACGATCCAGTGTACTAAGTAGGGCATGATTCCCACCCGTAACACTTACTTTGGTTCTACGTGTTCACTACTCCAACTTTGCATATACGAGTAGCCAACATTACTCCACTCCTCGTAAATCATTGTACACCGGTACCATGTTTCGAAATGGTTACCTAGAAAACCACTTGAAATCGCCTTGGCTTAAGCTCTTTTTCCTACAATATTCTTCCATCACGTTATCCAAAGGGCACACACCTAGGTTTAGGTTACTACCCTTTTACCCCCATTATATGTATTCCCCCATTTTAATTAATTTATAATTAATTAATTTACTCACATAGGTCATACACACACTTCACCATTCCACATTTTGTAATCCTGTTTGTATTCTAATTATTAATTCAAACCATATTGCATCATATGTCATATTACAAAGGAATATGTCTAAATTCACCACATATCAACATACATAAGCATTTAAAGAGATACACCTTTTAGCAACATACTTTCTCGCATGCATTCCATAATTCCATAAAAAAACATGTTATAATAGAATCATATCATGCAAAACTTCACATTTCAACATCAAATAAAATCCTAACCACTAGAATGAACCTACCACTCTTTTCATGCACAAATTCAACATAACAAGGAGTCTAGCATATAAAACCTCCCCTAGTTTATTTGTTACTGCAATTCATCAAAAATTCAGAACCCAAAAATCACATAAAACTCATATTGTAACATCACATGCACTAAGCTAGAGCATACACTTGTACTAAAGCATGCAAAGTTCCCATACATGTACTTAAACTACCATTAGAATGACTCACCTCTAGTCCAAATGAAAAGAGATAGGAATAGAGGAAGTTAACCTAACAACAACGAAAAAGGATACTACAACAGATTGGAAAAAACCGGATCAGAAACAACACTAAACGAAAAAACTGCACATTTTTGTTCGTTAGGCGCGCCACGCCTGGGCTGGGCGTGCCACACTTTTGCGTCAGATAACCTTCAGGACTTGCAACTTTTGGTGCTCTAATTCGATTTTTGGTTAACCAAGAGATTATTTCGACTAGAAGGGACACACATAGGATGACTAGGTCGACCTAAGGCTTGGTGGTAATCATTTGGATGTCCAAAACATGTAAAAACACTTCCTTGTGACCACCACCCCAACCGAATCGATTTGCAACACAAAGATGATAAAAGATAAATAAAATTAAGTCATATACCTCTAAAAATATGATGAAGTTTTAGGAGAAAGAAGGAGGAAGTAAGACTTGATCTCTATAAGAAGAAATTCCACTTGGAAAGCACCAAAAACACCACCCCACCTTCTTGGATATTCACCAAAACTTCAAGAATGGAAACGGCAGTAACGAACTCACTTCAAATGAACTTGGAGTCTGTAAAGTAGGGTTTGGAGGCTGCAAAATGATATGAACCCCGAGTTTTGAGGTTAGTGTTGTTTAAATACTTGACAAATTTCATTTTAGGCCCTCAAAGTTTGAGAAAATGACCCCATGACCCATATATATATATATATATATATATATATATATATATATATATATATATATATATATATATACATATATATATATATATATATATATATATATATATATATATATATATATATATATATATGATCAAGTATCATTTCATTGCACATTTGGACCCTAAAAGTTAACTTTAACCAACCAAAGAGTTAACTAAATAAGGTAACATAACATAAACTAAGCTAGGTGACGAAATAGACATTTTGAGTTATTGCACTTGTAGATGCGTGCGACCTTGGTTTGTTGGGCTTTGTGAATATTACTTCTGGTAGAGTAGAGTTCGATTGTCACCTTGGAATGCTGGAAGTTCAGAGGTAGGAGCAACCTTGTCCATTTATTCATGTGTGGACTCGTGTTTACATTAAGATCAACTTTGGGATGTCCTGATGACAAGGTTGGTATTCTGGGTTGATCTAAACTATGTTCGGAAAACATTATCATGAGCAATTTTGGGAGTTTCTATGAGTTATTTGGGCATTATCGAAAATTTGTTTAGATTTTTCCAAGGTTTAGAATCTTGTTTCAGTTATTATTACGCGTGTTGACATTAGTTGTTGATGTTCGTAAGTTATGTGGATCCAATGGTAATATCGTTTAAGACCTCAATTAATGTTGCGGGAAGGATAAAGGTTCGTTTGGTTATTGAAACATCCCAAAATACGGTCCAAAAATTTCATTTCAAATTATTTAAGAAAAACCATAATTCATCAACATCATAATAAAATCACAAGTCATGTATCTCCAAAAGCATCATATCAAAATACTGTATCAAAATCACGTGTCAAAACATCAGAGTCTACACATCCCATGTTAAAAACTGTGGTGTGTGTCAAGCAGTCATCCCGAGCTCTTCCCCTTGCTAGTGGAAGTACCTAAAACCAAAACTGAAAACTGTAAGCACGAAGCTTAGTGAGTCTCCCCAAACTACCTCATACCATACACATAACATGCAACTAGGAGATACGAGCCCCGCCCACTCTCATGGAGATTCAGGCCCCGACCACACTCTGTTGTCTAGGAGATTCGGGCCCGCCCACACTCCGTTGTCTAGGAGATTCGGGCCCCGCCCACACTCTGCTACTAACATGCATACAAGTATCACACATACAACAAGTTTATATATTTCTATCAAGCAGTCACATATCCATACTCAAATAATACTACGAGATTTGGGCCCCGCCCACACTCGGCTACTATGAGATTCGGGCCCCGCCCACACTCAGCTACTAACATATCACATATACGAGCCGATCTTGGTGTCGTAGACCTGTTCCTACTGAAGGAAACTCACCTCGCAAAGCCGACTGCTGAAATCTCGAGTGAGGAATCTCCGACGGCTGCTCCAACGACTCCCCGACTATTAATATCACAATAACACTTAGTTAAAACCTAATAGTCCTCCTTAGGGGTGAAATGACCATTTTACCCCTGGTCAAGGTCAACGCTTTGGTCAAAGTCAACCTTCTGGTTGACCCAACTCGCCGAGTTGCCCCATAAACTCGTCGAGTCCTAAAATCCTGAAATCGCGATCTAACTCATCGGGTCACCTCCTGAATCGCCGAGTTCCCTGGCTACTCATAATCGTGATTTATCGAATCAACTCGTTGAGTCCCTTCACCGACTCGTCGAGTTCTACCTTAAGCTAAAACGGGACTACACAATCCAACTTGTCGAGTTCCTCTATGGACTCGACGAGTTCCTCTGTCTATTTGGCCATCTTAACAGATTATGCCTCTACTCTCCAAATCCAAAGTTCATACTTCATCTACATACTGGAAATGCTCTTTTAAGGGTAAAGTTTCCAACTTTACCCGTTAATAACCCTTCTTAATGGGTTTAGCTAAAACCCTAGTACTTTTAGGACATAGATCTTTGTCCAAAAGACTTATTACTCCAAACCAAAGCATGAAAGCCCAGATCTAGGTCCTAGATACCAAAATAACACGTAAAGCCTCAGACTTTCCTTCCATGCATGGACTTTTGGGCTCAAAAGGCCATAACAACACCTTAGAGCTTGCATGGGGTGATTCAATGGCATAAAGTTTTCACCTTTATGCCTTAACAACCCTTAATGATCCCAGATCTGAAAGGATCCTAGCTTAGGACGTCCAAATCCCAAGGGTGAAGCTTCTTGAACCAAAACCCTCAAAAGTGGAAATAAGGAGATCTAATGAACAAGTGATCAAGTTAGAGACTTGATTACCAGAAAGTGAAGGGCATGGAAGGATGTCTCTGGACTACTATCTTCCCTTTGAACCCTCTAGCTCCTTCTTCTTCTTCAAGCTTCAAGAACACACAAAATTACTCAAGAATGGCTCACACTCTCACAAAATGCTCTAGGGTTTCGAGGATTAGGGTTTGGGACTTGGAGGATGGAAATGTGGCCAAAAGGTGGGGATTAAGATGCTTAAATAGGGTGCAATACCCCGAAATTAGGGTTTCACTCTAGCAGACCTACTCGCCGATTCGAGGGTTCTCGACTCGTCGAGTAGATAGCTTAAAATCTGCGTCCAAAACTCGTTTCTACTCGACGAGTTCGGGGCTTCCAACTCGTCGAGTAGCTCTATTAAAATGAATAATTTATAAATAAAAGCGTACTAGAAACCAGGCGTTACAATTCTCCCCTACTTGTCTTAGACTTCGTCCTCGAAGTTTGCTGCGTCTGGAAACAACTCTGGGTAGTGCTCCATCATCTCCTCATCGGGTTCCCAAGTCCACTCAGAACCCTTGCGGTGCTGCCACTGCACCTTCACTAGATGAACAACATTGTTCCTCATGGTTATCGTCTTGCAATCCAGAATCGCCACCGGCCTCTCAATGTAGTTTACGCTGTCATTGACCTGGATATCCTCTAAGGGCACAATCGCTGAATCATCCACTAGGCACTTCCGCAACTGGGAAACATGGAAAGTATTGTGGATCTGGTTGAGCTCTGCTGGAAGATCCAATCAATACGCCACCTTGCCCACCCGGGCCATAACCCTGAAAGGACCAGTGTACCTGGGGCCCAGCTTTCATCGCTTCCGGAACCGGATGACACCTTTCTAAGGTGACACCTTCAGGAGGACCAAGTCGCCCACCTGAAACTCCAAGTTTGAACGCCGTTTGTCGGTGTAGCTCTTCTGCCGAATCTGAGTAGTCTGGAGCCTGCTCGGACCTGCTGGATCCGCTCTGTAGTCATGAGTACTACCTCAGTACTCCCCATGACTCTCTGACCGACCTCACCCCAACAAATTGGGGTCCTACACTTCCTCCCGTATAGCATCTCAAAGGGAGTTCGGTCTATGTTGGCGTGGTAATTTTTGTTATACAAAAATTCTGCTAACGGAAGATACGTATCTCAACTGCCACCGAAATCCAAAACAGATGCGTGTAGCATGTCTTCGAGAGTCTGTATCGTCCTCTCACTCTGCCCGTCCGTTTGAGGGTGGAAAGCGGTACTGAAGTGGAGACGAGTATCCATCTCGTCGTGAAACTGCTTCCAAAATCTGGAAATGAAACGAACATCTTGGTCTGACACCACCGAGACAGGCACTCCATGTCGTGCCACTATCTCACACACGTATATCTCATCCAGCTTCTCGGCCGATATGCTCTCCTGAATCGGGATAAAATGAGCATTCTTGGTCAACCGATCCACGATGACCCATGTCGAATCTACTCTGCGTGTGGTCCTGGGAAGCTTCGTGATAAAATCCATGGTGATATCTTCACATTTCCACACGGGAATGTCCAACGGCTGCATCTTGCCGTGGGGTCACTGGTGCTCGGCCTTGGCCTTCTTGCAGGTCAAGCACCTCTCTACATATCATGCTACGTCCCACTTCATGCAGGGCCACCAATAATCAGGGCGAAGATCCCTATACGTCTTCGTCGCCCCAGGATGGATGGAGAACCTCGACGTATGGGCCTCATCCATCATAACTTGTCGTACTCCGCCCCAGTACGGAACCTAGACCCTCCCATGCAGGGTCAACAACCCTCGGCTGTCATAATCAAATGAGGCCACCTGGCCTAAGATTCGCTCACGCTTCCGACGTTCCTCCTTCAAGCCCTCTACCTGCGCCTCTCGGATCTGCTCCAGCAATGGAGTAATGTCTGTCATCCTCAGATATATGTCCCGAATCGGGGCTGTTACCGCCTTGTGGCTCAGGGCGTTGGCCAATATATTGGCCTTTCCCAGAAGGTAAAGGATCTCACAGTCGTAGTCCTTTACCACATCTAACCACAGACGCTGCCTCATGTTCAGATTCGGCTGGTCCATGAGGTACCTCAAACTCTTGTGGTCCGTGTAAATGGTACAACGGACCCCATAGAGGTAATGCCGCCAAATGTTGAGTGCGAACACCATAGCCCCCAGCTCCAAATCATGTGTCGGATAGTTAGCCTCGTGAGGCTTCAACTGCCTTGAAGCGTAAGCTATCACGTGACCCCACTACATCAACATCACACCCATGCCTGTAATCGAAGCGTCACAGTAAACCACAAAGTCATCGACGCCCTCCAACAAAGTCAGGATCGGTGCCTCGCACAACCGCTGTGTGAGAGTCTCGAAAGCTGCCTGCTGCTCAGGCCCCCAGTGGAAGGTCACCGACTTCTTGGTCAGTCGGGTCAAAGGAACAACGATCCTGGAGAAGTCCTGAATAAATCTCCGGTAATAACCCGCTAGAACAACGAAACTCCGAATCTCAGTTGGAGACTCGGAATCTCCCACTGCATCACGGGCTCTATCTTGGCCGGATCGACCATAATACCCTTCTGGTTGACAAGGTGCCCAAGAAACTACACCCCACGCAACCAGAACTCACACTTGGAGAACTTTGCAAAAAGTCACTCCCTCTTCAGTGTCTCCAGCACCTCCCTCAGGTGCTCCTCATGTTGCTCATGAGTCTTGGAATAGACCAAGATATCATCAATGAAGACTATCACAGACCGATCCAGCATCGGTCTGCACACGCGGTTCATGAGGTCCATGAACGTGGCTGGAGCATTAGTGAGTCTAAACGGCATCGCCACAAACTCATAGTGACCATAGCGAGTCCTAAAAGTTGTCTTCTGCACATCCTCATCCCTGACTCGCATCTGGTGATAACCCGATCGCATATCAATCTTGGAAAACCAAGATGCACCCTGTAGCTGGTCAAACAAATCGTCAATCCTCGGGAGGGGATAACGTTTCTTCACCGTTATTTATTCAGCTCCCGGTAGTCTATGCACATCCGATGTGACCCGTCCTTCTTCTTCACAAATAGGATCGGGGCTCCCCATGGCGAATTACTCGGCCTGATAAATCCCTTGTCTAGCAGCTCTTGCAACTGCGTAGACAACTCCTGCATCTCGGGAGGAGCCAACCGATATGGTGCCTTGGCTATCGGAGCCGCACCAGGGACTAGGTCAATCCTGAACTCAACCTTTCTCTCCGGAGGTATCCCAGGTAAATCCTCTGGGAATACATCCGGGTACTCTCGCACTACCGGTACGTCATCGACTGTCGCCTTACCCTTATCTCGGGTATCCATGACATAAGGAACATAACCCGCGCAACCCTGCTGAAGGTAGCGCCTTGCTCTCGCTGCTGAGCATAGAGTCAATCTGCCTTGCGACCTCTCGCCCTGAATCACTAACCCTCCCCCACTAGGAGTCCGAACCCTCACTAGCTGCTGCTCGCAGTTGATAACTGCCCCATTGGGGCTCAACCAATCCATACCAACTATAACCTTATTCCCTCGCAGGGGAATAGGGACTAAATCTATAGAAAACTGCTCATCAAATAACTGCAGTGTACATCCCCGGTGAACTCTCGCAACCCTGACGGTCCTATCGTCTGCTATCTCCACATCGAGTGGGCTATCCAGCTCTCTAGGAGCCCCTATGAATCGCTTGTTGAGTGCGAGCGACACAAAAGATCGGGTGGCACCCGAATCAAACAGTTTCAAGGCTGATATACCGTTCACTAAGAACGATCCTATAACAAACGCATAAACATAAGAAATAATCAATACAAATAAAGAGATAAGGAGAAGATACATACTCGTAACGACATCAGGAGCTTCACGTGCCTCCTCTGCTGTCAACTGGAAAGCTCTGCTCTTCGCCACTGGCGCCTCTGTCCGGCCCTGAAGGTCGTCTGTAATCGTCAATGTAGCAGGGGCGGGTGCCGCCACCTTCCCTGTTGCTGCTAAACTCGGACATTGGGACCTCTTGTGGCCCTTGTGATTGCACTAAAAGCAAATCAGATCAGATAATGTGGTGGTGGAGGTAGCAGTACAATCTCTGCTAACATGTCCAGTCCGGCCCCACTTGAAGCAGCCCGAACTACCCACCCTACACGGCCCCTCGTGCCCCCTGCAACACTTGCTGCAGCGGCCTCGGCCCTGCTGGCCCTTCCTCTGGGAATCTAACTTAGGCTTTTTGCCCGAGCCCTCCATGACAGACACCGCCTCTGGCTTCCTCTTTCTCTCCATCTCTAAATCAATCTCTCTCTCACGAGCCCTAGCAATCATATCCTCCAACGTCTTGCAGCTGTATTGGCTCACAAACTGGCGGATATCACTCTGCAACATCTCATGATATCGGGCCTTCTTCATCTCCTCGTCCGCTGCATACTGCGGAACGAGAAGGGCCCTCTCCCTAAACTTGGCGGTGATCTCCGCCACTGTCTCAGTCGTCTGCTCAAGATCATGGAACTGCCTCGCAAGCTGTAGCACCTCAATCACAGGTGCAAACTCGGCCCTGAACCTGGCCGAAAAATTACTCCAGATCATAGCATCTAGAACCGTATCATACCTAATGGCTCATCCAAACTCCTCCCACCAGTCATGTACCCTGTCCTTCAAAAGGCAGGACACAAGTCGGACCTTGTCCCCCTTGGGACATCTGCTGGTGCAGAATGTGTTCGCGACATCCGCCAAACATCTGGTACTTGCAATGGGGTCCCGAGCCCCATGATAGGCGGGAGCTCCACAAGCCCTGAACTCCCTGAATGTCAGTGTGTGCGCCCCTAGCATGGCCGCCATCTCGGTGCGGAATGCACCCAACTTCTCATCAAGTATCTCCAAAATGCCCTCCTTGATCGATCCAAAGATCACATGAGTCTGGTCTAGAATGCTGCATGTGATCTCAGACGAGATGAACTCTCTCGTCTGCTCATCAAGCTGCCCGGCTCCACAGCCCGAGCCTGATCCCTCACCAGTACCTGAACTGCCAACTGGCCTAGTGTGTAGCGTCACCATACTGAAAATACGCCATAACAAACATCAGTATACTCATCATAACTCGAGGGATCTCACATACTACAAGTTTCCTGGGTTCATCTCAGCCTTCCTCGATTTGAGTACCGATCCTCTGCTTTCAGTAGTACGTGCCCATACTACCTTCCACATTTATCTGTACTTTCCTCAAGAACTGTCTTGACTCCACCAAGTCCCTTTTACTACTACTGTTGTTCCCACGCTAATCTCATCCTAGGCTCGCCCTAGGGTAATCACCAACCCACTCTCCGCTATCAGCTGCATAAGAAGTCCCTGCTATCTCCCCCTAACTAACTTGTGAATACCATTACATATTACTAAGACTAGATAATTCTTCGAATGAGAGATCCTACCCTACAACGGTTGGACTCAAACAAGAGCTGCGAAATAGAGCTAGACCTAACCTTTTGAAATTATTTAATCCTTGAAATATGTAACTTAACATATTCGTTTACTAGTTAGTAAAAGATAAAGCAAGCAACATTCGAGCATCGAGTAAACATAAGCAAGCATATCCTAATCAGGCCATCATATCACTGACTAATATGTACTAGCATGCAGTTGATAAATTTGATACACATATCACAGGCACATAAGGCATCCTTCCTAGATCCTTAGTCCTAATCTAGCATGCAATTCTCATAAACTTCTATGGGTAATTTGGGAGTACTTACTTGAGCTCGACTGATTGCATGCACCACACCCTTTTCTCTTTTCAAAGTTCTTTTTATAAAATGATTTTCTTTAGAAAACTTTCATACCAATTCCTTAGTTTGAGTTCAGACACACCCGAGAGCGTGTCTGAATCCCTCAAACCAAGGCTCTGATACCAACTTGAAACATCCCAAAATACGGTCCAAAAATTTTGTTTAAAATCATTTAAGAAAAACCATAATTCATCAACATCATAATAAAATCCCAAGTCATGTATCTCCAAAAACATCATATCAAAATACTGTATCAAAATCACATGTCAAAACATCAGAGTCTAGACATCCCAGGCTAAAAAATGTGGTGTGTGTCATGCAGTCATTCCGAGCTCTTCCCCTTGCTAGTGGAAGTCTAGACAGCTGCTCCAACGACTCCCCGACTATTAATATCACAATAACACTTAGTCAAACCCTAATAGTCGTCCTTAGGGTAAAATGACCATTTTACCCCTAGTCAAGGTCAACGCTTTGGTCAAAATCAACCTTCTGGTTAACCCAACTCGCCGAGTTGCTCCATCAACTCGTCGAGTCCTAGAATCCTGAAATCGCGATCTAACTCGTCGGGTCACCTCCTGACTCGCCGAGTTCCCTGGCTACGCATAATCGCGATTTATCGAATCAACTCGTCGAGTCCCTTCACCGACTCGTAAAGTTTTACCTTAAAGTAAAATGGGACTACACAATCCAATTCGTCGAGTTCCTATATGGATTCGACGAGTTCCTCTATCTTTTTGGCCATCTTAACAGGTTAAGCCACTACTCACCAAATCCAAAGTTCATACTTCATCTACATACTGGATGTAATGACCCAAAAATCATGACCAAAAATTTCGTTTTTAATTTAATAAATATACCACAAATGTCAACGATTCATTCAAAGCATGTCGCATCAGAGTATCATGTCTAAAACATTATTTTATTATCAGAGTAAACACCCCACGCTAAAACGCCTTTGGTGTGTGTGCCATGCGATCACCTCAAGCTCTTCCCTCCGCTACCGTAAGTACCTAAAACCAAAACTGAAAATCGTAAGCACGAAGCTTAGTGAATTCCCCAATCTACCACATACCACATACAACCACATACTGGCCCCCCGCCCGCTGCATCGGGACTTGCCCGACATCATACTAACTCCGGCATCGGGCCCCGCCCGACATCAGGCCTCGCCTGGCATCGAGCCCCGCTCGGTATACAGATCTGTTTCTCTTAGGCCCCGCCTGTCTCTGGGCCTCGCCCACTAAACACTTACGAACAAATAACATAACACACAACAAACATCTATCACACTCTACAACACTCCTGGTCTAAGGCCTCACCTAACTAGGGCCTCGTCCCTGACCTGCTACTAACGAGTCATGGAACCCCGTCCACGCTCCTGCCGATAGTGAGATACGGGCCCCCGCCCACACTCACTTCTCTCCTGGCTCAGGCCTCGCCCCTGCTCTGCTACTAAGGAGATACGGAACCCCGTCCATACTCGGCTAATGGTTAGATACGGGACCTCGTCCACACTCACCTCCCTACCAGGCAGATACAAGTATCACACAGACAATAAGTATAAACTGTCATGTAAACATTCCTTGGGCGCACGCCCGACATCGGACCTTGATCCGGAATCACATTCTAGCATACAGTGCCTAGGGCTAACCCCTGGGTCTTCCTACTCATAAACTACATGGGTCGGCATTGTGGCCGTAGACCCATTCACACGGTGAGGAAACTCACCTTGCATTGCTGAAACCTTGTTGATATCCCTCTAGATGCTATCTGCCAAATCCCGAACTGCTGCTCCTTCGGCTCCCCGAGCTAACAACACCAAATATCACTTAGTCCAGTACATTAATCCATCTTAGGGTAAAATGACCATTCTGCCCCTAGTCCAACTTGGTCCATATCTAATGCCCAAAACCAAGGCCCATTACTAAGTAAGCTTCCCAAGCCCACTAGTAGCCCACTAATCGCCTAATTTGCTATATTGGGCCCAATCCCTTAATGGGCCTTACCCTAAGCCCAAAATATAATCCCTGACCCATATTACCCGACTCCCAATGGACCATCAAGCCCAAATACCCAAGCATGCCTCCAAACCGTGGCCCAAAAACACATAGCCCATACAGATAGTGTACGCGGGGCGTACAGGCAAGATGGTGCGTACGCTGGGCGTACCTGCACATACGCTCAGCGTAATACCTCTGTTAAGACCTTTTCCCAATAAGTGCTTAATACTCAGATCTAGAAGCTACCATTACAGATCCTGGTCCTTTTCCACGTCTTATCCCATAAAGTCACTAACTTGGTGACTTGCAACCCACCAATAAGCCCAAACTCAAAAGGTGACAACATACTTCCATAACAAGGGCTAAATATCATCCATGAACTCATTAGGACCATCAAGATTGAAACTTTATTACTTATGGGACACTTTTAGCTCTGAGGGTGGCAACCCCAAGCTCAAAATCGAAGTTGCACCAAAAAGGTCCATTCTTGGGACCAAAATAACCCCAAAACCACACTACACAAGATCTAAGCTTTCTTAAGCAAAGTTATGAACTTTATACCTCCAAAGAGTTCCAAATGATGATGCTATTCTAGATCTATAAGCTCCAACTTTCCAAGTCCTTCTTTGACAACTTCTTCTTTTCCTCTTCCAAGCTTAAAACCACCAAAATGAGCTTCCCAAGGTCAAGATCTCACAAAATGAAAGGATGAGGCGTTCTAGGGTTTCTCTGAGGTTGGGGAGGCTGATAATGAGGCTAGGGTTTGAGCCATTATGTTCTTTATATATTGGCTCACCCTAAAATTAGGGTTTAAGGACTCTGGGAGTACGTTGGGCGTACTCCTCGTATGCTGGGCGTACCCAGCTAAACATACGCGTGCATTACATGCATGCCAAGGGGCTGCCTTGCAAACTTTTCCATTAAGGGACCATAAATGACAACAACTTCCAATTGTTATAACTCCTTCATCCTAAGTCCGTTTCCGACGAACTTTATATCCACGAAAAGGTGACGAGAAGCCCTACGCTTCTAGCGACACACCCCGGCCTAAAACTTCTCGAATAAAACTCCAAACCCTTGAAAGACCAAAACGCCCCTAGCCTTGGCCTCCGAAATCCATAATGAATCCTTTCGGAACAGGGTGTTACAACTCTCCCCCACTTAAACTAGACTTCATCCTCAAAGTCTTTCCTTACTAACACCTATTCCCCATCAACTGATCTGCGGAACGCAACCAATGATTATACACGCGAAACAACATCCCTAAGATACTGAAAACCGACTCGGTCTTCCATTCTAAAGAAGGCGAACTTCAAACTTCCGCAAACCCCAAGCTACTTTGCACACTGGAATCTTCACGATAGACACTTCTGCCCGAACACCATGATGCCTTTTGTCTTCTTCCCGAAAGAACGGGGACCTCCCAGGTCCGAACTTTTCTGCCCACCAACCAGAATACCGGATTCCCTCTGGTCATCGAACCCAAGCTCAAGCTCTCAGTCGCTCCCAACGACCTCCGAAGAAACTTCGGCTAGCTAAAACTGCTCTATCTACCTTGCTACTCTGGCTCCCTAAGCCCTGGGATCCTCGATCCCCTAACTTAACTCTAAGGCCTCAACCAGGTCCCACCTGCGCCGCTAGAGTCTCACGGGCCTCGCCCACGGGTCTCACCCCAGACTATATCTTAGAGTGGTCTCTCCATCAAGCCTCACTTGCCTTGCTACTATCGCGAGGGCCTCGCCCACGGGTCCCTCCCAAACCATAATACTGAGTGACCCTACCCCCAAACTCACTTATCTAGGGCTACGCGGGTCCTAAACCATCATGAATCCTCAACAAACTATCCCTTCTCGATCTCTATCCGACTAACTAGGAGATACGGGCCTCGCCCACAGCCTGCTAACTAGGAGATTCGGGCCCCCGCCCACACTCCTCTAACTACTGGCTACCAGCCTGAAAAACGTCTAACAATGAGCGCTCCACAGACTAACATCCTGACTAACTCGCGTGCTACCGGGAAACAACAACCTGGATTCCCAAACCAGTCCTCTACTACTATGAATACATGAACTCAACGGCAGGATGTTTCTCAAACTCCTGACTCCCCGCTGCTCAAACCAAACGGCTACCTCAGCTGCTTTCCTTCTTAGTCAGGAGGTGAATGCATCCAAGTTGCGCTCCTACTCCAGCGACTAACTACTGGGATAATACTCCCCCACTTCGATTCAACTAGATCCCTACAGGTTCCAGCTTGGAAAGGATCCCCAATCCTTTTCTCTATCCTAAGATCGATCTGCTGCTAGCCACGCTTACCACCGCTGAAGCTCCAAAACTACACAATACCAAACCCGAACCACTCGCACAGACTAACAAGACACTTCCCGAGTCCCACTCTCACCTGCTACGTCGACTGCATCTCGGAAACCAGCCCAAAAAGTAGGGGGTACTGCTATGAACTATCGCCCGAAAACCCATGGTATGCAGATGGCATATGAACCGAACACGAATAGAAATAGAATTCTAACATACATTTGCTAACATAGATGCAGTACCATACCAATATGATCATAAATAAAAACTGACAAGAAAACCAAAAGATACATACCTGCAACGTCCGGTGCTGCTCGAGCCTCCACCGTAGACAACTGAAAAGCCCTGCTCCCAACTGCAGGTGCCTCTGCTCGGCCCTGATGGCCGTCGGTGATCCTCATGGTCGCAGAAGCAGGTGCCATCACCTGTCCTACTGGAAACAAACTCGGACACCGGGCCTTCTTGTGGCCCCTCTGACTGCAATGAAAACATATCAGGTCTAATCCCTGAGTGGTGGTAGCAGTACAATCCCTGCTGAAATGACCAGTCCGGCCGCACTTGAAGCAGCCAGAATCACCACCACTACCAATCCTGCACGCACCTTCGTGCGTCCTGCCACACTTGCCACAACGACTGCGGACCTGATGATCCCTCCATCTCAAGTCCGACCCCTTGGGTCTCTTGCCTGAACCTGAGGCTATCGGAGCCTCCTCCGGCTTCCTCCTCTTGATATGCTCCAGAGCGATCTCCCTTTCCCTGGCCCGAGCAATCATATCCTCCGGTGTCTTGCAGTTGGACCTGCTCACAAACTCCCTGATGTCACTCCTCAGCATCTCGTGATATCGGACCTTCTTCATCTCCTCGTCCGTGACATACTGAGGAACAAGAAGAGCCCTCTCCTTGAACTTGGCGGTGATCTCCGCCACTGTCTCTGTAGTCTGTCGCAAATCCTGAAACTCTCGTGCTAACTGCTGCACCTCAACCACTGGCGCAAACTCGGCCTTGAACTTGGTCGAGAAATCACTCCATGTCATCGCATCCAACGCGACATCATCCGCAATGGCATGACCAACCTCCTCCCACCAATCTCGTGCTCTGTCCTTCAAAAGACAGGAGGCAAGTCGGACCTTGTCCCCCTCGGGACACCGGCTCGTACGAAAAGTGTTGGCGACATCAGCCAACCACCTGCTGCTGGCAATGGGGTCTCTGTCCCCATGGTAATCCGGAGCTCCACACGCCCTGAACTCTCGGAATGTCAGTGTACGCGCCCACATCAAGGCCACCATCTTATCACGGAAGGCTCCCAGCCTCTCATCCAAAATCTCTAGTATTCCCTCCTTGACCGTACCAAAGATCACAGGAGTCTGGTCTAGGATACTGCGAGTAATCTCAGCTGATATAAACTCCCTTATCTGCTCCCCGAGCTAATCGGCTCCTGAACCCGAGCCTGATCCCTCACCTGCGCCTGATCCGCCTACTGGCCTACCTCGTAGTGTCACCATGTTGCGATATATCATAACAACCATCTGAATACTCAATACTATCGAGGGATCCCGCACACACTACCAGTTCCCTGGTCTCATCTCAGCCCTCATCGGTTCGAGTACGGATCCTCTGCTTTCAGTAGTACGGGCCCATACTGCCTTCCACATCTATCCGTACTTTCCTCAAGAATTGCCTCGACTCCACCAAGTCCCTTTTACTAATACTATTGCTCCCAGCACTACTTTCATCCTAGGCTTGCCCTAGGGTAACCTCCAACCCGCACCCAATCCTCGGCTATTGAAGGTATCTTTATAATGCCAATTAGCCACTACCTGAATACCATCAGATGTGACAAGGGTTAGATAATCCTTCGAGTAAAGGACTCGTCCCTACAACGGTTAGACTCATACGAGAGCTGCACAATAGGGCCAAATTCAACACTCTGATATTATTCAACCCTGATCACATGTGACTTGACGCATTCACCTAATGGCTAACTCCCATCACTCAGAGTCCCACAAAGCACAAAGCAAGTAGCATTCAGAAAAAGGGAAAGTCTAACCACATAATCCAATCATACTGTTCTATCCCCTACTCAGGAATTTGTACATGCAATTCAAAGGCTCATATAATCAGGCATAACCTAAACAGGCTATCATATCACTGACTGATCAGTACTTGCATGCAAGTCTACAAGCACATACAATAGGCATATAAGGCATCTCTTCCTAGATCCTTAGCTCTACTCTAGCATGCAGTTCTCATATTCATAACATAGCATAACAAACTTGTATGGGTACTTTGGGGTACTTACTTGAGCTCGGCTGATTACATGCACCACACCCTTTTCTCCTTTTCAAAGTTCTTTTGTCTTTTCTAATTCTTTTCTCTTTTCCAAGTCATATTCTCTTTTTCAAAATTATTTTCCCTTTTTCAAAGTTCTTTTATAAAAATGATTTCCTTTTGAAAACTTTCATACCAATTCCTCAGTTTGAGTTCAAACACACCCGAGAGGTGCTTGAATCCCTCAAACCAAGGCTCTGATAACAACTTGTAACGACCCAAAAATCATGACCAAAAATTTCGTTTTCAATTTAATAAATAAACCACAAATGTCAACGATTCATTCAAAACATGTCGCATCAGAGTATCATGTCAAAAACATTATTTTATTATCAGAGTAAACACCCCACGCTAAAACTCCTTTCGTGTGTGTGAAATGCGATCACCCCGAGCTCTTCCCTCCGCTACCGGAAGTACCTGAAACCAAAACTGAAAACCGTAAGCACGAAGCTTAGTGAGTTCTCCAATCTACCACATACAACCACATACTGGGCCCCCGCCCGCTGCATTGGGACTTGACCGACATCGGACTAACTCCGACATCGGGCCCCGGCATCAGGCCTCGCCTGAAATCGAGCCCCGCTCGGTATACAAATCTGCTTCTCTTAGGCCCCGCCTGTCTCTGGGCCTCGGCCACTAAACACATACGAACAAATAACATAACACACAACAAACATCTATCACACTCTACAACACCCCTAGTCTAAGGCCTCGCCTAACTAGGGCCTCGTCCCTGACCTGCTACAAACGAGTCATGGAACCCCATCCACACTCCTGCCGATAGTGAGATACGGGCCCCCTCCTACACTCACCTCTCTCCTGGCTCGGGCCTCGCCCCTGCTCTGCTACTAAGGAGATACGGAACCCCGTCCATACTTGGCTAATGGTGAGATACGGGACCTCGCCCACACTCACCTCCCTACCAGGCACATACAAGTATCACACAAACAACAAGTATAAACTATCATGTAAACATTCCTCGGGCGCACGCCCGACATCGGACCTTGATCCGGAATCACATTCTAGCATACAGTGCCTAGGGCTAACTCCCGGGTCTTCCTACTCATAAACTACATGGGTCGGCATTATGGCCGTAGACCCATTCACACAGTGAGGAAACTCACCTTGCATTGCTGAAACCTTGCTGATATCCCTCTAGATGCTATCTGCTAAATCCGAACTGCTGCTCCTTCGGCTCCCCGAGCTAACAACACCAAATATCACTTAGTCCAATACATTAATCCATCTTAGGGTAAAATGACCATTCTGCCCCTAGTCCAACTTGGTCCATATCTAATGCCCAAAACCAAGGCCCATTACTAAGTAAGCTTCCCAAGCCCACTAGTAGCCCACTAATGGCCCAATTTGCTATATTGGGCCCAATCCCTTAATGGGCCTTACCCTAAGCCCAAAGAATAATCCCTGACCCATATTAGCCGACTCCCGATGGCCCATCAAGCCTAAATACCCAAGCATGCCTCCAAACCGTGGCCCAAAAACACATAGCCCATACAGACAGAGTACGCGGGGCGTACATCTATGTACGCTAAGCGTACAGGCAAGATGGTGCGTACGCTGGGCGTACCTGCACGTACGCTCAGCGTAATTCCTCTGTTAAGACCTTTTCTCAATAAGTGCTTAATACTCAGATCTAGAAGCTACCATTACAGATCCTGGTCCTTTTCCACGTCTTATCCCATAAAATCACTAACTTGGTGACTTGCAACCCACCAATAAGCCCAAACTCAAAAGGTGACAACATACTTCCATAACAAGGGCTAAATATCATGCATGAACTCATTAGGACCATCAAGATTGAAACTTTATTACTTATGGGACACTATTAGCTCTGAGGGTGGCAACCCCAAGCTCAAAATCAAAGTTGCACCAAAAAGGTCCATTCTTGGGACCAAAATAACCCCAAAACCACACTACACAAGATCTAAGCTTTCTTAAGCAAGGTTATGAACTTTATACCTCCAAAGAGTTCCAAATGATGATGCTATTCCAGATCTATAAGCTCCAACTTTCCAAGTCCTTCTTTGACAACTTCTTCTTTTCCTATTCCAAGCTTAAAACCACCAAAATGAGCTTCCCAAGGTCAAGATCTCACAAAATGAAAGGATGAGGCGTTCTAGGGTTTCTCTGAGGTTGGGGAGGCTGATAATGAGGCTAGGGTTTCAGCCATTATGTTCTTTATATAGTGGCTCACCCTAAAATTAGGGTTTAACGACTCTAGGCGTACGCTGGGCGTACCCAGCTAAACATATGCATGCCAAGGGGCTGCCTTGCAAACTTTTCCATTAAGGGACCATAAATGACAACAACTTCCAATTGTTATAACTCCTTCATCCTAAGTCCGTTTCCGACGAACTTTATATCCACGAAAAGGTGGCGAGAAGCCCTACGCTTCTAGCGACACACCCCAGCCCAAAACTTCTCGAATAAAACTCCAAACCCTTGAAATACCAAAACGCCCCTAGCCTTGGCCTCCGAAATCCATAATGAATTCTTTCGGAACAGGGTGTTACACTGGAAATGCTCTTTTAAGGGTAAAGTTTCCAACTTTACCCGTTGATAACCCTTATTAATGAGTTTAGCTAAAACCCTAGTTCTTTAGGACATAGATCTTTGTCCAAAATCCTTATTACTCCAAACCAAAGCATGAAAGCCCAGATCTAGGTCCTAGATACCAAAATAACACGTAAAGCCTTAGACTTTCCTTCCATGCATGGCCTTTTGGGCTCAAAAGGCCATAACAACACATTAGAGCTTGCATGGGGGGCTTCAATGGCATAAAGTTTACACCTTTATGCCTTAACAACCCTTAATGATCCCAGATCTGAAAGGATCCTAGCTTGGGACGTCCAAATCCCAAGGGTCAAGCTTCTTGAACCAAAACCCTCAAAATTGGAAATAAGGAGATCTAATGAACAAATGATCAAGTTAGAGACTTGATAACCAGAAAGTGAAGGGGATGGAAGGAAGTCTCTAGATCTACTATCTTCCCTTTGAACCCTCTAGCTCCTTCTTCTTCTTCAAGCTTCAAGAACACACAAAAGTTACTCAAGAATGGCTCACACTCTCACAAAATGCTCTAGGGTTTCGAGGATTAGGGTTTGGGACTTAGAGGCTGGAAATGAGGCCAAAAGGAGGGGATTAAGATGCTTAAATCGGGAGAAAAACCCTGAAATTAGGGTTTCACTCTGGGAGACATACTCGCCGAGTCGAGGGCTCTCGACTCTTCGAGTAGATAGCTTAAAACCTGCGTCCAAAACTCGTTTCTACTCGACGAGTCTGGGGCTTCCAACTCATCGAGTAGCTCTATTAAATGAATAATTTATAAATAAAAGCGTACCAGAAACCAGGCGTTACAGTTATACTAAGTGATATTGCCAAATATATATATATATATATATATATATATATATATTGCTAGGCATTATTTTAATACATTTTAAGCTATAATTTGGTTAAATGCAAAGATATTTGGTACTTATTGATTTAAATTATATTTTGCAGCCAAAAAGGACATTCTTGAAGAAAAGAGCCAAAACCAAACAAAAGCTAGAATTTGGAGGACTAAAGATGTAAATATGGAGTATTGGTTCCAAACAGTTGTTCGCTACGAACAGAGACATGATGCGAATGGATGTGATCCTATATGAGCTGTTACGACCATACGAGAGGAGATTGGAACCGAAGTGAAATCGTAGTGATGCGATCTGATGCGAAAGCCAAGTTCCATTACGATTCGTTGCAAAAGCCAAGTAAGGTTGCGATCGGACATCTATTCCCCACATCATGGTAGCTATAATTTTGGTATCTATATAAACCGGACATTAGGTCGAACTCCGGAGGTTGGCTTGAGGATTAAGCTAAGGATTACGACTAAAAACCCTCAGAAGTGAAGATTTCATTTTGCACTCATGTTTTGCAGCCAAAAAGAACATTATTGAAGAAGAGAGCCAAAACCAAACAAAAGCTGGAATTTGGAGGACTGAAGCTGTAAATATGGAGTATTGGTTCCGAACATCAGTTCACTGCGAACAGAGACAGGATGCGAATGGATGTGATCCTATACTAGTTGTTGCGACCAGACGAGAGGAGATCGGAACCGAAGTGAAATCATAGCAAAGCGATCCGATGTGAAAGCCAAGTTCCGTTGTGATTCGTTGCGAAAGCCAAGTATCGTTGCGATCAGATGTGAAAGTAAGATCGTAGATGATAGAATGTGAACAGAAAATTTCCATTACTTGGGAAATACGCGTTTTAAGTGTTTCCCATGGTGTGGCATCTATTCCCTACGCCGTGGCAGCCATAATTTTGGTATCTATATAAACCGGAAATTAGGTCGAATTTCGGAGGTTGGCTGGAGGATTAAGCTAAGGATTATGACTGAAAACCCTTAGAAAACTCTCAAAAGTGAAGATTTCATTTTGCACTCAAGCTTTGAATATAATTGAAGGATGATCATCACCGAATCATTTGGTTTTCTAGATTTTACCATGTCTTTTCTAGTTAACTTCGATTTCGTGTTTGTTTCTATTTTAGTTATGGGATAATCATCCCATACTACTATTTGGTGAAGATGAATCTGAATCATATGTGTTGATTTCAAATTAATGTATGTTTTATGTTGATTTTACTTATGTTTAATAATCAAAATCCTAGCATGTTGAAGTTTTAGTTTTTATTGCTTATTAATTAAGTTCTGTGTGATAGATGATCATTCTAGTTGAATGAATTTGTAACCTAATTGTTTATGATCATTAAATAATTAGAGCTAGTGATTAATCAAATCCTAGTGTTAAGTAATTAAAAGTTAATAACTTTAATTGTGTTAGAGAGCATAATTGATCATTAATTTGTGCTTGAATTGCTTGTCTTGATCTAGGATAGGTAATTTATCGATTTATCATTCATAGTCCAATTCATTCTTATATCAATTTGGTGTTTAACTTGAGCTTCATCATTGCATGGAAATTCATTAATTGGTGCATCTAGGTATTTGATAATAATAACTAGCAATTCAATAATTGGTAATTAATATAATCCATCCACTAGAAATCAACCATAGGAGAGGGGGAAATCAGAACTAAATGGAAGTACTCTTTAATATTGAATCAAGAATCGTTTTCTTTGCTTGTTTAGTTTTAATAATTGATAGTAGTTTTAATTAAGTCACTGAAATTGAAAAATCAGTAAAACCCAATTTAAAGTTTGTTTTCTTAGTTTAATTAAACGTAGTTATTTTAATTAATTAAATTCTGTTCCCTATGATCGGCACCCGACTTACATAAACTATTCTATAATCCGACTAGGTACACTGCCTATAGATGTATAAACTAGTTAAGTTAGTTAGGTTTATAAATTTAAATGTTGATAGGTATACTTTGTGCACATCAGTAAGACATTGGATTGTGAGGTACTTCACTCTCCAGGTAGAGTGGAAAGGCGAGGAATGCTAATGATCATGGTAACCGGAGTGTCCTCTCAACGAGATATGTTGAGGAAGTATGTAAGGTGATAGAATATGTAATTAAGGTTGTAGTCGGTCGTCGGTAACTACCTAAGTGGCAGTATGTGTTCGGTTTATCGACAGGGTACTGAGGGGTGTTGATTGGGTTTCTACAGGTCGATGGATGATGGTCGAGGACCTATAGGCCGACTGAGGTGAGTATCGTGAGTCTTTAGGCCCATGGAGAAGTTATGGAAAGAACGGTATTGTACTGTGAGCTTATCATTCAAATGGTTGATGGTGTCATAACGTATCATGAACCAGTGTGTATACAAATTATGTGGGTTAGACCCGACGGTTGTGTAGTTAAGGCCCTTACGTTTTGGTTTGCTAGGATTTTTGGCATAGTTAGGTGTTTGGAGCATCATGGTATGGCTATTGGTTGCCCTGTGGCAGGCAGGTATTAGGTTATATGCTGGGTAGAATGTTGACTTCTTGGATAATCGTGGTTTTGCATCTGAAGTTCCTTGTAATGTTCTACATTCGTGGGTCTCTGTTTGTTTTTGGAGGGTTGTTTGTTATGAGTTGGGTTACCAAGGTTGGAGTAATGGTTCTGGAGATATCGACCCTTGGAATTTGAAACTGTTCCCTTAGTTTATCGACCAGGTGGTTGTGCAACTGATTCAGAATGAGAGTTTAGGTACGATGTGTGTAACAGCCCAAATATCCAAGGTAAAAAAAATTCACTTTTATTATAATCAAAACACTATTGTAACTTTATTCCAAACATTGAAAAGCATTTCAATTAACAAAATTATCAGAGTCATATCCTAAAGATCACATATTGCGGAAAACACGGGTGTATGCGCTGCGATCGTCCCGAGCTCTTTCATTTGAAAACTGGAGTACCTGAAACAGAAATTGAAAACCGTAAGCACAAATCTTAGTGAGTTCCCCAAATACCACATACCATACATATTCAACGATCCATACTTATCATACATAACCGCGTGCCATACATAACATTCATATATCATAATCAATCATGGTGCTATGTGCCATCCATAGTCTTGCCATTATGCCACGAGCCACCTCGTGGTCTTTCTTGCCAAGCCTGGGGCCACAACCTGGGTCTTACAGAAAAATGCCAGGCGCCACCTCCGGGTCTTCCATGCAAGCATCACAAAGACAACTAGCATACGATCTACACTACTTAACTAATTAACTGCCAGAATTCAGACTATGGTATTGCATACAGTGTGCCAAGAGCCGCCTCCTGGTCTTTCATACATAATACCAAGGGCTAACCCTCGGGTCTTCCTATAATACATAAACCAAATGGGCCAACATTGGTGCCTTCGACCCATAGAACAGTGAGGAGACTCACCTCGAATGCTGAAGCTCACTGCAAGAAATCCTTAGCTGCTGCCCTGACAACTTCCCGAGCTAACAATACCGAAATATCACCCAATTAGCAATTGGGTTCCAAAACATGATCCATAATCCATACTTGGGGTAAAATGACCATTTTACCCCTGGCCCAACAAGATTCATAACTAGGGCCCAAGCCCAAAACCCAACAAGATCCAAAACCACAAAATCCATAAAAGCCCACTAATGGCCCAATTTTCCAAATTGGGCCCAATCCCATACGGGCCTTATCCTAAGCCTATATTTTACAATTCAGATTGCTTCAAACACCCCTTGGGACAAACTTGATCAAATGCATAAGTCAAAAGTCAAAGTCAACGTCCTGAGTTGACTCAACTCGCCGAATTTTTCTTCAACTCGTTGAGTTCTCCACTAACTGCACGGATCGGGAAAAATCCTATCAACTCGTTGAGTTCACCAATGAACTCGTCGAGTTGGCCATAAATCCAACCTCTTTATTCCTTAAGCTACTTCCGTTGAATCCAGGCACTCCCCATCTCAGATCTCTTCCAAAATGATGTCTAGAAGAGTAAAGTTTCCAACTTTACCCTTAAGAACCATCCAAAGGGCAAAACTCAAACCCTAGGCTCAATAGAGTGAGTCTTAACCCATTAAGCCCTTAAACTCTCACAACATAGTCCCAAAACACAAATATGGAGTCCAAAGGTTGGAAAGTCACGTAAAGTTTCGAACTTTACGTCCATGCAAGCTAGAAATACACTCTAGAGCTTAATAAAGACTTAATGACGGACTTATTGCATGAATGGGACCTAGAGACCAATAAAGTTTGCAACTTTAGTCCAAGAGAAGCCATGAAGGGGTCAAATCTAACATAATAACCCCTGGAACCTTCAGCATCTTGGACACCCCAACCAAAATCCCAAAATCATGCTAAAACTTTAAACAAAGAGATCTAGATGACAATAAGGCAAGGTGACGACTTTATACCTCAAAAAGGTTGCTTTTGATGGAGAGTTTCAGGATCTAAAGTCCTCCTTCCAAGCTAGGCACTTCCAAATTCAAAGCTCCTTCCAAGAAAGCACCAAAATCAACTTTCCAAGCTCACCACAAGCTCACACACTCAAACCTGCAAGGATATACATGAATCTAGGGTTTTTGGACAAGGGTGGCTGGTAAGGAGGCCAGCCAAGGGGGTTAAGGTCCTTTAAATAGGGCGTAACACCCTAAAATTAGGGTTTCTCAAACAGCGTCCAACTCGTCGAGTCCCCCCTCACCAACTCGACGAGCTGGTCCTTAAAAACACGTGCCCCAAAAGCTTCCAACACGTCGATTTTATGCCATAAACTCGATTAATTGGCCCCTAAAAAGAGAATTATTTCCATAATTGACCTTCTAGATTCCGGATGTTACAATGTGAGGTTATGTTTCGTTCATTAGTATGACTCTTCAGAACGACTGATTTGTGGTAACTTGTCAGGAAGAGAAATGAGCAGCGGAATCCCTTTTAAGGATGTTTTTCCATATAAAGGATTGGCTAAGTGATTATGGTTAGTTTGTTTGGCACTCGGTTCTTCGTGAATGGAAGTGTTCCTAGTTGAAGGGACTAGGGAATACGTATATCAGAAAAAAGATCATCAATCTTTGAGTATGATTTCTAGGTTGCGGACCGACAGATTATCGATCTTGTGAGGTCATAAATGATTTGGTTCTCAATTGCGTTATTGGAATTTCTACGGTGAGTGGTCTCGTTAAGAATTTGATTGGATCGGTGGTATTGAGAGAGAAAAATGTGCATAAGTTATGTTTTCTGTATTTCTAGCCCAGATGAATTTTGAGGACGAAATCTAATTCGAGTGGGGGAGAATTATAACATACGAGTTCAAATTATGTTTCTCCACTCTTTAATTGTGGGTTTTATAGTCCATAAGAAAAGATAAAGATATGAAGTGAAGCAGGAAGCCATTTATCTCATTTACTGGAAAATCTGAGAATTTGAATTTAAGCGTAAAAGACATGAGGCACCTCTTAATGTGACATCCTCAATTTCACGACCAGAAAAGACCGATTTGTTTATGCTTTATTTAAAAATATGAGTATCATTTTGAAGAATAATGTTGCAGAATTTGTTCCTAAAAATATGATAAAGATTTTATCAAAGCATTTCCGAAGGAATGTATTTTAATTATATGAAAAACGTTGGGATGTCCTCGTCAATACAGTACAAAAGCATAAACAGAAATAGCACAGGCCTTTCAAACATCTATTTTTCTAATGGCCTATAATCCTAAGATCTCTCATCTGATCATTACACCTGTGCTCTCTTGCCACTACCTGTAATACAAAAAACTGAGTGGGTCAGGCTTGGGAGCCTGGTGAGCACATAGGGTTTTCAACCCACATTAATTAAGTTCTTTAATTTCATCAAATCATTCAACCCAATTACCCGTTCCCGTTATCCTCACTTTCTGTCCCTAAAGCATCTAATTTAAAGGACTTATCCTAAGGATTATCATCGGGAAGACAATACTGCTTAGGGGATTCCTCAACAATATATGTCAGTAAGGCAACCATGAGGGGGATGGAGTACACCTGGTGAACACGTCGTTGACAAACACCTACAGGTTGCGAGCCTACTAGCGTTCTACTAGACTGTCTAGAATAGTCCGTGGTAATCATCTATACTCCGCTAGATGACCGGATCAACTTTTAACATCGATGACTCTCATCATTTTATTTCATTATTCATCATCTATTTCATCTACCCATCTTTACCCAACATATTTGTAGATATAAAATACATATACAATTTAAATCAAGTAAAACATGTATAATTTGTTCATCCAACATAGATATTAGGAACACATATAATATGCACACTGTTAGAACAAAGTTCTAGTAGGATCGATAGATTCTAAGCAGAAAAACAATAAATGACGTAATAAAGAACACAAGAATGGTTTAACTGATGTCGAATGATTAAGCTTTAACACCTCAGAAGAGCTCGATTAAGAACTTCGACTGTAGAGGTGTTTAGGGTTACAAAGCAATAATAATGATAATCACGACCGTATCTAAGGCATACATGCATGCACTATTTATAGCTTAACCCTACATAACAATCACGGATGGACAGGCCCAATCCGGATATACAAAACTAAGCCCATGACACAACATAAAATACCCAACAATCTCCCCCTTTGCGTCAATGGAGCCGAAAGCTCAGTTCGGTTGAGCTATAGAAGACTTCTTGACAGTCTTGAACACCTTCAGTATAATGGCCAGTAGAGTATGACGAAAAGTGATATACCACCGAACCATGTCCGTGAAGTTCTTCTTATCTGCTTCAGTGTTCTGCTTGCATCGATGGATGATATTAATTATGTGCTCTAAGCAGTCCGTTGAGAACATATGTTTATCAACAAGAGCGAAAAGAAATCTGTTAGCTTCGCCTCTTGTGAACATTACTGTGAGATGTTTAGAATCAATTTGACCCATCTTCATTTTGTTCACATCTCCAAGTTTTGCAGTTGGCTTTACGGTTGGTTTCTTCTTCAAAACTTTAGCAATCTCCTGATCCATTGCAGCAACTTCATGGATATAGGAGGCCAACATCCTCTTCAGATGATCTAGGATCGGCTCATATTCTTTTGCATTAGTGAGCAATATGTTAAACAACAAGATCCAATCATGAGGATTCAAGTTAGGAAGATCTGCCAGGGAAATAACAGAAACCGAGTTGTCTGAACCTCGGGTTATTTTGAAATTGACATTAATAAACTTCCCTGCAGGCGAAGGTTTCAGCACCTTGACAGTTGTAATCTTTTGAGCACTCCAAGTCAGGTACTGAGGCTGACCGAACTTGAGATAAAAATCGATAAGTTCACGATCAACCTGAGGGTGAGGTGAGGGAACTTGAACAGTTGAATCAAAGCAGTAAAAAGTAAATGCCTTTCGTGTTATAGGCATATCAAACTGTGAGTCCCTCGAATTCTCACAATCAAAAGAAGCTACAGGTTCCAGCCAGTACACGCTTGGAAACTCTATCGCTTCTTTGATGAGCGTTTCCCTAGTCCAAGGAGGAAACAAGGCCTTTTTGCAAACTAAGGCATCTTGCTCTTCCTTGTTCTTTCGCTCCATCTCTTCTGCTTCCTTTGCAACCCTAAGAGTTTCATCCAATTCCTTATCCTTTTCTTTCATTTCAGGGCCTCGACAATTGTTTCTTCTTCATCACTATCATCAGCAAGTCCCTTCTTCTTATCTTGATTTCCAGAACCCGAAGCTTCATTACCCTTCGGTTATGTTTTGACAGTGACTTTCGGTTGAGTTGACTGAACACCTTCTCCCCCTTGTTTTGGAGGTACGAATCGCTCCGAAACACCCTTCATTTCATGTAAAAGTGCAAGGGCAGGAAGAAGCTTGGAAGTCAGGTGAGTCCGGATGGTCAGCGTAAGAATTGGATCATGAGCACTTAGAACATTGTTTAGCATATTTTGAACATCACCAACACAACTCCAGAAAACAGCACGCTCAGTCTTCAACAATGAAATCTCCCTTTCAGCTTGAGCCAATTGAACCTTCTGAACTTTAATGGTAGAGGTTTGACGGGCAAGATCCTCCCTTAATGCGCTCTCCTTTGCTAAATCAGCATGAAGTGTTTCAAGGCGAGAATTCATTGAGCTTAGAAGAGAAGCGTTCTCAGCTTGAATTGAAGAACGAACATTCTCGAATTTGGCTTGTTCCTCTTGAAGTGACTTTGATAAAGAGTCAACTGAAGCGTTCACTTTAGCTGCATTCTTATCAGCATGACTCTTGAGGGATTCAAGAAAAATCTTGGAACTGTGAATAAGTTCTGCAACTTCAGTTGTAGCCTTCTGACAAGAAAAGGTTGAATCTTCAACTGCCTTCGTTGATTTGTCAATGACCCCTGTATACTGCTCAAAAGCGGTGTCCAAAAAAGCCTTGAGCACCACATCATTATACGTCTTAGTAGAGGCAAGCAATTGATCAAGCTTTTCATCAAGACTCTGTACTTGTTGTCTTGTGAAAGGAGCATCTTCATCTTCATCAGTGGGAAGCCGATAAGGACTGTAATAGTTTGAGTCAAATTCAATATTGGCACCACCGAGAGTATCACCAGAATCTGTTGAGGGTGATGATGAAAGAGGTTTGGATGTAACAGGAGGTTCGGTTTCAGTATTAGCCCCCGTATTAGATATGTTGACATTTACTGAAGGTTCGGTTGTAGTGGTGGTTGTTGCTTGTGAAAAGATAGGAGGTGGTATAGGAGTGGTAGAGATTGGTATGGTACTAACTGGTGGTGGTGGTGGCACAGAAGTGGTGGTTTGAGATGTAGGTGGTGGAATGGGAGCAACCGAAACTGGAACATTAGATTTCGGTGGAGATGGAGGAGGAGTTGGAATCTTGTCATGAAGTTGTTCAGTAGGAGTTGGAGAACGGGGAGCTGTATTACCTCTTGGTGAACCATGATGCTGAACTTCTTCTTCCTCATCTGCTGATCGCTCCTCATCATGTTCTGAGCTTGAAGGAGAGGGACTCTTGGATTTCCTTGCCATCTTCCAAACTTTCTTTGGAGCCGAAGAGTCAGCCTTTTCAGCCTTTCGCTTTTTAGACTTTACAGGCTTAGACGAAGGACCTTCGGTTGCCACTTTCTTGGTAGTTGCCCTTTTTCCTCGGTTGGCTGGCTTCTCCACACCATTTAAAGTAGCTTGCTGTTCAGGTGTCAGTTCTCTTAGTCCTTTGGGAGGAAGCTTTCGGTAGTCAGCCATCACTTTACTTTCGTTTGACACACACCTGTACATCGTTTCAGGTATGGAACCATTGTGAGAGAATTTGGTGGCATCTGAAAAGATGATCTTTTTCGTATGAAAAGTAGCCACAGAGGAGACCAATGCATCCTTCATGACTGGAATCTGTAAAGTGTCAATCGCCCTTCGAGTGACGATGGTCCAGAAACGACCACAAGAGATCTCTGAATATCTCGTCGATGTGTTAAGACTTTGCACCAGTTGCGACCAAATAATCCACCCATAATCGAGGTTAATGCCGTTGTAGAGACCATAGAGAATGGTCAGAAAAGCCTTACTGGTACCATCTGACCCAGCAACCCTCTCCGCTAAACCCTTGTTTATAAGAGTAAGTAACCCATTCCATTACGGCGGCAAACACGATTTCTTAAACTTCATCACTGTGGTAAGAACATCAGTGTACCCCATCTCATAAAGCATTGTAAACAGCTGGGTTGTGGTGACGAAATCAGGAGAGATAACAGAAGCATCGACGGCAAGCTTTGACAGGGAACAAAATCGCCCTTTCGAAATCGATGCCTTGTGAGAGAAGATTTGAAAGTAGATCCTCTCCTTGTTCTTGTTATAGGATGCAGTAGAATAGACTTGGGATAGTAGAGACATTGGAACAGATTCCATCTACGTGAGTGCGATAATCAGAGGAGAGTACTTGAGACATTCAACAACGAAAAAGAAAATAGAGTAAATAGAGAAAATAGAGTAAGAAAAAGTTTTAAAAGAGAGTTTACATACTATACAGCCGAAACCAAACCTTAAAAGAATGAAGCGAAATAAGCCGAGCGTTCGGTTCATTTCGGTTCCCTAAAATTCCGGAGCCGAAATAGACCGAGCGTTCGGTTCATTTCGGTTCCCGAAAATTATGGAGCCGAAATAGACCGAGCGTTCGGTTCATTTCGGTTCCCGAAAAATCCAGAACCGAAATAGACCGAGCGTACGCTCTGTTTCGCTTGTCTAATTTTTAGAGTGAGGTTTGAGGGTTCGGTACCGACTCTGCTTCCATCATTCGCAAACCTTGTAAAATTTTATTGAAGCTAGCTTCTGGTAAGGCTTTAGTGAAGATGTCAGCGAGTTGATCAGAGGACCGAACGAAATGTACTTCCACGTTCCCATCTTCTACATGGTCCTTGATGAAATGGTATCTTAGTGCAATATGCTTTGTCTTTGAGTGTTGCACTGGATTGTGACATATTCTTATCGTGATTTCTGAGTCACAATAGAGAGGTATTTTCTTCATACTCAGTCCATAGTCTCTTAGTTGGCTTTGTATCCATATCACTTGTGAGGTACAGGATGTTGCAGCTATGTACTCAGCTTCGGCTGTTGAAAGAGACACATAGGTTTGCTTCTTGGACTGCCAGCTTACAAGTTTACCATCAACGAATTGGCATCCTCCAGTTGTGCTCTTTCGGTCCAGACCGCATCCTCCAAGATCGGCATCAGAAAGGGCTTGAACAAAGAATCCGGATCTAGCAGGGTACCAAAGACCGAGAGAAGAGGTTCGCTTCAGATAACGGAAAATATTTTCACTGCCACCATGTGAGGTTCTCTTGGATTTGCTTGAAACCTGGCACAATACCAAATAGAAAACATAATTTCTGGTCTACTAGATGTTAGATACATAAGAGACCCTATCATTTGACGATAGAGTGTTACGTCAACGGCAGGTTTTTACAGAGATGGTGTTAACTTTGTGCCAAACGCCATAGGAACCTTCACCTTCGAATCTCCCGTCATACCGAATTTTGTCAACAAGTTCTTCGTATAGGCCTCCTGGTTGATAAAAATACCTTCTAATCCCTGTCTTATATTCAATCCAAGGAAAAAGTTAATTGGACCCATTGCGCTCATTTCAAATTTAGTCTCCATCAACTTCCTGAATTTAGCCGTTAAGCTAGGATTCGTGGAGCCGAAGATGATGTCATCGACATAAATCTGAACTATCATTAGATGTTCGCCTTCTTTCTTTCGAAAGAAGGTTGGGTCAACCGAACCTTGCTTGAATTTCGACATTTTAAGAAAGCGAGTTAATGTTTCATACCAGGCTCTCGGTGCTTTCTTCAAACCATATACAGCTTTATCCAACACATAGCAGTGATCAGAGTATTTCTCGTTCACGAACCCAGGTGGTTGCTCAACATACACCGTTTCTTCTAGTTCTCCATTTAAGAAAGCACATTTCACATCCATTTGGAAAACGTCGAAGTTTTTATGAGCAGCATATGCCAGAAAGATTCTAACTGATTCCAACCTTGCTACAGGAGCGAAGGTCTCCTCATAGTCTATCCCTTCTTGGCAATATCCCTTCACCACCAACCGCGCCTTATTGCGTATGACGTTGCCTTCTTTGTCCAACTTATTCCTGAAGACCCATTTTAAGCCGACCACTGAAGCATCCTTTGGAGTGGGAATCAGCCTCCAAACTCGATTACGTTCAAACTCATGGAGTTCATCTTGCAATGCTTGTACCCAATCAGCGTGATCAAGTGCAGCATTAACCGTTTTCGGTTCAATTTTGGAGATAAACGAATTAAACATACAGAATTCAACATTAGAGAATAATGCAGTTTGTTGCGCTTTCAATTGAGAACGTGTGAGAACTCGCTCAGATGATTCACCAATAATTTGTGCTTTGGGAAGATCCTTAGTCCATTTCGTTAGAGGAAGGTATTTAGGGTCATAGGCAGGATCCAACTCTGCATTTACCTCTTCTTCAAGTTCTGATTGATCACCTTCGTCATTTGTATTCTCATTCTCCCCCTCAATGGCGAAGCGTATCCCTTGTCAGGTTCAGGATTCTCCTCCTCTGTTGGAGTTGGATTCTCCCCCTCGATTGGACTATCATTGGTTGGGATTGAAGTTGGATTCTCCCCCTCGACTGGACTTTCAGTTGTTTTTGGTACAGATGAACCCTCCCCCTTGAACGTTGAGCTGTTGTTTGGAGGGTTAGTTGAGGGTTGACCACCAGTCGGCTTAGGAGGTTCATTTTCCATTTCTTTTGCAGCTTCATCAATGATCTTGTTCAGATTATCGATTTTGTTGTCTGCTGCTTTCGCCTCTGAGTGTACAGCCTTCTCTGGTTCATCAAATAGCCTTATGTACTCTTCAAACAAGTTGGAAATGGGAACCGAGACTTGTCCTGATTCAGGAAATATTTCCCCCAAGGCACTTTCGCTTCTTTGAACTTTCTTCACGTAGTTGTCGTCAAAGGTTACATAGTATGTTTCTTCAATATGTTTCTAGCGTTTGTTCAAAACTCTGTATGCCTTTGAAGTGAGTGAATAGCCAAGAAAAATTCCCTCATCGGCTTTGACGTCAAACTTGTTTCGGTTCTCTTTGGAATTGCAAATGAAGCACCTTGAACCGCACACGTGGAAAAACTTAATGTTGGGCTTTTGATTGTTCAGAATCTCATACGGAGTGATGGATAATCGTTTTGTTAAGTAAGGATCGGTTCTGAGTATAGAACGCGGTTGCAACTGCATCGGCCCAGAAGTATAGCAGAAGAGAAGCGAAGCTTAGCATGGTTCGGGCTGCCTCACATAAAGAACGGTTTCGTCTTTCAACAATTCCATTATGTTATGGTGTATAGGGGGCCGAGAAGTTGTGAGATATCCCCTTTTCAGCCAGAAAATCCTCGAAATCTTTATTCTTGAATTCAAGCCCATTGTCGCTTCTAATATTCCTCACCAGCTTTCGCAGCTGCACTTCCACTTGCTTGATAAACGTCTTCAACTTGGGAGTCGCTTCTGATTTTTGTTAAAGAAAGAAAACCCAGGTGAAGCGTGAAAAATCATCTACTATGACAAGAATGAACTTACTACCACCGAAGCTTTCGATAGCCGAAGGTCCACATAAGTCAATATGCAGAAGTTCAAGAGCTTCAACAATCTTTGTATTGATACGTGTAGGATGGCTCTTTCTGCTTTGTTTGCCCATCTCGCACGCTGCACATAGGTGTTCCTTATCAAAATTGAGAAGAGGAAGGCCTCGAACATGATCACCAAGCACCAACTTATTAATGTCTTTGAAGTGCAGGTGCAATAGGCGTCAATGCCATAACCAGCTTTCATCAGTGTTTGCCTTTGACAGCAGGCATATTGCTGGTTTTCCTCGAATTGGGTTGAGATTTAAAGGATACATCTCTCCCTTGCGTTCAGACTTCAATAGAACTCTTTTGGATTGCTTCTCAATTATTTCTGATCCCTCATCGTCGAATGAAACCTTCAAACCAGTTCCCACAACTAATTGAGATACACTGATGAGGTTGTGCTGCAACCCTTCCACATATGCCACTTTTCGAATCGAGAAGTCTCCATTGGTTATCATTCCATATCCTTTGATTGTGCCAAAAGAGTTATTTCCATACTTCACACATCCACCATCCTTAAGGGACCGAAACTCCCTCAGCTCTTCCTTCCTTCATGTCATGTGACGCGAGCAGCCACTGTCTATGTACCATTCGTCATCGAACTGCTCGTCACTTATAACCTGCAAATTTAAGCAGATTTAGGAACCCAAAGTCTCTTGGGCCCTGGTGAGTCTTTTACAGAAAAAGGAATGGCAGCAGAAATATCAACCAAATAAGTTCTTTTTATTAGAGTGGTTTCGTCTTTTCTTTTGATGGTATACACCTTGATTTTTGTTTTTATCTTGCTTAAATTGTGGTGTATTAGATGGTGTGTTGTTAGATGGTTTTGGAATATTCTTTTGAATCCTAGGGTTAGCTGACTTTTTCTTATTGTTGATATCAGTATTCGAATCAAGTTTTCCCTTTCCTTTGATGTCCTTCATTGAATTTGGCTTTTGTTGGGAGCATGAAGGACCGAAACTAGACTTTCGGTTGTTAGCCTTGACATTGTGACCGAAACTTGATGTTCGGTTCTGTGCTCTGGTGTTGGAACCGAAACTGGATGTTCGGTTCTGAGCTTTGGAATTGGAACCATAACTGGAGGTTCGGTTCTGAGCTTTGGAATAGTATGAGTTTAGACTAAAACTTTCCTTTCGGTTTGGCTCGTCGTTTTTCTTGACGTTTGACTCTTTCTTGGAAGGAACGTAGTTAGGGTTTTGAGACTGCCAAAATCGTTTTCGCTCATTCAGATTCTTCATGTATCTCTGATTTCTTTGGCGTTTCTGTTCAGCCAACTGCTTTTGAGATTTATGAATATTGAAGCTTGATTTTGGCTTCTCCTTTTGAGTTTCGGTTGTCGTGGAAGGAACATTTGGTGTTTTCTTTGGTTCTTCTGGTATCTCTTTTCTTCCACTCGTGCCTGGTTTATCAAAACTTGAGGGTTTGTTGATGGGTTTAGCAACATATCTACCTTTTACCCTCCACGAGGTACGCTCCGATAAGCCGATGGTTTCGTCTGCATTATCAATAGGGGCTGACCAAAAGTAATCGTCGCACCCTTCAGCATTGTCTGTGTCGACCAAGATTTTAAATTCTGCTATTTGCTTTACAGTGACCCCTGTAACAGCATATACCTGATTTGGCACAGTTTGAACTTTCTGATATACCATCGCTTTCTCTTTGAGTTTCTGCGGCTTGTCCTTTGACAGGCGAGCATATTCAACCGAGTTCTCAGATATGAGGGGTTTTTCATTCTCGGTTTCGCTCTTCATAAATTCAGAGCAATCAACCACATCTTCCACCGAGATTTCGCTCATCTCACTTTCTTCATCAAATTCAGACGTGTTTTCTATATTCATTTTATGTTCTGAAATTAATTTGGCATTCGACGAGTCAAATGATTGAATGGTCTCGGACTTAATTTTCAACCTATCATTTTCATCTAAAAGATTTTTGAGCATACACTTATGTTCCTTAGAGTCAATAAAGGTCTTTATCTTGTCTAGTCCGATTTTATAAGTGATGGATGTTTCTTCTGAGGACATTATGGATTCACACTCAGCGATGACCTCATCCTCCTTAAATTCAAGGAAGGGTAAGATCATCTTGTGTATCTTTTTCCCTATTTCACAATTTAAATGCAACTGAGTAATATTCGTATATAAGCGTTTAGCAATTAAGCAAAAAACATTCCGTTGTTTCAAAAACTTTAAATTGTCTCGTTGCAAATAAATAATCTCATCCCTAGCCCTATTTAACTCTGTGTCCTTCAGCTCAATCCACATCGTTCTCTCCTCACTCTTCGAAGACACCCTGCTGAGTTGGTAAGTTAGGTTAGAGTTCGCTAAGCGGGTTTGCATGAGACTACCACTTAAGTTAGAAAATTTAAATTTTAGTTCATTTAATTCTTCCTCATAATTCGTTACCGGAACTTTAAGTGATTCAAGGATGGATTGTACCTTTTTGATCAGCCGATCACAGTCGTTGATCTTCTCACTCACGGGCTTGGCTGTAAAGCACTTGTCCTCAGTCAGGTTTGGCTCCTTAAGCTCACTTTCGGTTGGTCTTCCAATAGTAACCATCAAGTATTTTCCAGCCGAACCAGTCTCTCTCGCCACACACGCTCTTCCATGTGTGGGTTATCTCACTTCTTCATCCTCAGAATCGGTTGACCAGACTTCAACGCCACCAAACTCATCTTCATCCACATTTTCCTGCACAATCAAGGCATTCATTGAACTGTTAGTAGCCTTCTTTTTCTTGATTTCTTCCAACTTTCGCATGTAATACGCCTCATCATCTTCACCGTCCCTTTTCTCAGCCATCTTCCTCAGCATGCAATCTTTGGCAAAGTGGTTCTTGCCATGACAGTAATTGCAGTCGAATCCAGAGTCCCCTGCAAGCTTGCTTTCCTTCTTGTCGTCATCCCTTTGAGAAGTATTCTTCGTTTCTTCTTTCACCTTCTCAGAACTGTAACTTCCTTGCCAGTTTCTGTTCTTATTGATAGGGAACTTCTTTCGTGCAAACTTCTTTGGGTTGGTGACCATCATTACATATTCTTCGCCTGTAAGGTCACACTCAGACATATCTGAATCCTCCTCTTCTTCTGCAACACTTTTGCCTTTTGAGACAAGGGCCAGCGATCCCACACCCGAAACTATCTTCGCCTCCTTGGTTACCACACTCTCATGGGATTTAAGTATACCCACCAGTTTCGCTAGCGAGTATGATTTAAATTGTTCGTGAGCTTTCACTGTTGAAACCACTGCCATCCATGAAGGTTACTTTTTGCTCGATCAATTTTCTTTCAATACCATGCTTGATCATCTTGCTAAGGAGATGATTGAAGCGATCGAAGGTTTGTATCAGTTTCTTTTCTGGTTTCTGTTCGAAAACTCCAAATTCTGACAGCAACAAGCTTTGAATTGAGTGTTCTAAATCCTCATCGGTTGAGTAGAGTTCTTTCAACCTATCCCAGATTTCTTTAGCCGTCGTGTATGAACCAACTAACCGAAAAGTGTCATATTGCCGCGCGAATCTGATCATTCTCATGGCTTTCACATTACATAGCACCTTGTCCTTTTCATCCTATGGCATCTTATCTACGTCCGCCACAAGCTGATTATATTCTTTTTGAGTCTTCACTGTCCTGTTCGTTCCAAAGTGAACAAACGGCCCAAGCGTGATAGCTTCCCAGATAAGATAACCATTATCTTCAGATCCAACTACGTAATCTTCAAAGTGATGCGCCCACACTTCATAGTCTTGAGTGTAAAGAATGCGAACCCTTGTAGTGGATCCAATGTTGTTGGAGATGTTGATGGGATTAGTTTGAGAATCTTCGTGAGACATGGTGAGCCTTTCCTTAGAATTGCTAGAATCAGACCTGTAAACTTGAGATTAGGGTTTTATCAAACACACGAGTTACCGTCGACAGGAAAGAGATGGCTTCTTTATATTCGATAAAAGCGGAAACCCTAAAGAATTCTTCACACAGAAGGAATGTGTATTGATCACACAGTCTCCTGCTCTGATACCAATTGTTAGAACAAAGTTCTAGTAGGATCGATTGATTCTAAGCAGAAAAACAATAAATGACGTAATAAAGAACACAAGAATGGTTTAACTGATGTCGAATGATTAAGCTTTAACACCTCAGAAGAGCTCGATTACGAACTTCGACTGTAGAGGTGTTTAGGGTTATAAAGCAATAATAATGATAATCACGACCGTATCTAAGGCATACATGCATGCACTATTTATAGCTTAACCCTACATAACAATCACGGATGGACAGGCCCAATCCGGATATACAAAACTAAGCCCATGACGCAACATAAAATACCCAACACACACATAACACATAATTTATATTAAATACTTCATATCTATGTGTAAGATGAAAGTAACTATCCACTCACTTGATAAAGTGACGACTCGAAATTCGGGCAGCGCTTCGCTTCTAACAATTGTATTTTTCTTCGACGAAACCTAGTATCATTATTACTAAGTCTTAGTCTATTATTTATTGCGACTAATTATTAGTGTAGATTCATCATTAACTCAAAGTCTACTTTCATGATCTATCAAGTAAGGAACAACCATGTAGGATCATATCTGAGGTAGGGTCTGTTTGGTATACGAAGTATACTGTTTGAAAATCCCACTTTAAACACCTCACTAAATCATAGCCTAGACATCATCCCCGTAAGTAGATCAATCAGTATAACGACTTTGAATCAATGATAAATCTTGTTTATAGGTTCATAATAACGATAATGAACTTAAACATAAGTTATACTTAAAGTAGGGTAAGCATAACTCACTTACAAGAGGGTTTAGCGAGGAACCGGGCTCAGCGCGGGCAGAACTTCTGAGCCGAAAGCTCTTCTTCTCGGGGCCTTCTGGCGCTCTAGGACTCGTTTCTAGCACCTAGGAGGTTCTAGGGGAAAGAATAGAGGGTTTGGGGTGTTTGAGAGAGAAGGGTTGAGAAAGGTGTGAGTTTTTGAGTGAGAAATGGGCTCTATTTATAGGTTGTGAAAGTTGCGTACGCGGGGCGTACATAATGGGTACGCTGGGTGTACTCGGTACGCGGGGCGTTCATATAGCTACATTGGGCGTACTCAAGCCACGTGTCGTGATCTTGTGCAAAGCCATGGGGAAGAAGTAGTGGCTTAGATTGTGCCACGTGTCACTTCCGGAGCTTAACCCAAAAATTAATTATCTTTTAAATTCCGTAACTTTCTCATACAAGCTCCATTTTTGACGTTCTTTATATCCACGCGTAGGTAGCAACGTGATCTACAACTTTCGTTTAGACACCGTTGGCTAATTTTGACTTTATTTTTAAAGTTATATTTTAACAGGCTTAGACATTTAAAGTGCGTTAACAATTTATAACTTTGTCATCCGACGTCCGTTTTCGACTGTCTTTATATCGTTGAGCTTCTATTAACGAGATCTTCAATTCTCGTTTAGGTTGTGTCGGCTAAAAATCAATCAATCTAAAATTCGATTTCCGGGTTGTGTACTGATATACTAAATCTTAAAAAAAATCACAACTTTCTCTAACGAAGTCAGATTTGGAGGTTCTCTATATGCACGCTCTCAGTTTAACGTCTACTACGACTTTCGTTTAGACCTCTAAGGCTAAAAAGTAGTTTATCAAAATTTCACTTTTTATGATATGCGACGTCGTGTTGGTTTAGTCGCGAAACTTCGACGGGTCATAACTTCTTCGTTATAAGTCGGATTTCAGCGTTCTTTATATCTTCAGAATCCTTGTTACAACTACTTCGACTTTCTTCAAAGATATTAGGTCAAATGTTCATTCTATTTTTGACGCATATTTTATTCCTGATTTATTATAGCGTTATAAGCAAGTATATTGCACATAAATCACATAAATCACATAATACTCAAATAATTATTCTCCATTACTTCAAAATAGGTTACAATTATTGACCCTAACTATTACATCATCTTATTAACGCTTAGCCAAAAACGCAGGCGTTACACTTAATAAATCAAATAACTATTGAGACTTTTCTGAATATTACCCTTGAATTGAGACTTTTCCTGAATATTACCATATTTTTGGTTGGTTTTGAAGATTTAGCCGATATCTCATATTTTTCCGTTAATTTGGTCAAAATATTGAGACTTTTCCTGGATATTATCATAATTTTAATTAATAACCAAAATATTGAGACTTTTCAGAAGAATACCCTTGAATTAATGTATATTATTATTAACAAATCAATTATAAACGTAACAAATCTTTTTTATTATAAACAAATGAAATACTGTTGATGTTAATTTCTAGAAATCAAAAGGTGGATTAAGTACTCCCCTATTGCTTGTTGACCACTTCAAACTCTCTACCTTTCTCCTGTGCATGATTATGGGTGTGATTGTGAGATGCACTATGTGGGTGTTCCTTTGATATTGGTGTCCCTCTTGTGTTAATTAACCTACAACCACCCAACCTCCAAACTTTACATGGTAACAAGAATCGGCTAACACACATTTATTGAGAGTGACAATTGAACATTGAATGACAATTAAAATAGAAACGAGTGAAGAGTGATTATGTATTCAAAGTTCATTTTTTACTTACGATGGATATATGTTAGCCGATGGTTGTTATCGAGTAAAGTTTGGAGGTTGGGTGGTAGAAGGTTAAAGAACATAAAACGAATACTACATTAAAGAAACACTCATATAATGCATCTCATCATGACACCCATAACGATGCATAATAAGAAGTATTTAGTCCATCTTTTTATTCCTAAAAATTAACGACAAATATGATTCATTTCCTTATAATAAAAAGGATATGTTACATATATTAATAATTTGTTAATAATGATTAATTGAAGGGTAATATTCAGAATAGTCCAAATATTTTGGTTATTGGTTAAAAATAAGGTAATCTTTAAAAAAATCATAATATTTTGACTAAATTAATGGAAAATGATAGGATATCAGTTAAATCTGCAAAACAGATTAAAAATAGTTTTTCAGATGTTTTAACCGATATTATGTGATTTCTTAAAAATAATTTAGTTTGAGAGGATTAAAATATTAAGACTAGATATTTCCCTAATAGAAAATTGTAAATATAATAATATATGTTACATGTTAAATAGGCCATCAAATTTTTGTGTTAATAAAACTACATGATAATACGAATTTCCAAAATCGATAATTTGTAACAAATATATTTTAAACTAATTATAGAAATATAAATACAAAAAGAACATTATACACAATTTTCCAAATCGATGCAAAACATAGTTTTTGATTTATTATCACATGCTTCCGTATAGCATTTTTTTTAAAGAAAAAAAAAGAAAGAAATCAACTAAAACTTGATAGAATCCTAAATTTGTCTATTCCTCAATTGCTTGATATACTTTTCTGTGTGAATAGATGAGTATGTGTTTGACTTTTCAAAATGAACAAGGGAATAACACCCTAAATTAATATTGAATTTGATTTAAAACAATAGACAAGATTCTAGCTGAACAAATGTTATTTACCATTTTTACTTGTTAGTAACAGGCCCAAATTGAAGATCAGCCCACCTTTACATAAGTCAAGAAGTAGCCCGGATAAAAGACCGGTTCCGAGTTTGATTTGTTTTTGCTTTTGAATTATTATAACAAGTTGTAAATGATCTATGCACCATTCACAATTCATAACAAATCAGCAACTACGTTAAGGCAAGATCTACCGGCAGTTTTGTAATTCAGTAATTATAAAACTATAAATGGAACTTGAACTAGGGTAATATTATCCCGCGGGGTTGTAATCTGAAAATTTTCTATACGATTATTTTTGTAATTTTTTAAAGTTATATGAACCGTTTTTGAAAAAAATCTGTGCAGAGACCTTTTCTATACATATGGAGAGTGTTTATAATTTATTTTCTACACATGGATGAAACCTATCAACATAGGAAAATCTTAAAAACATGGAACGTTTTTGTATAAAAATTGCACAAGGACTTTTTTTGTAAATTACAATGACAGTTTTTATAGTTTATTTTTTTACACATGCACTAAACATGCCAACAAACAAAAGTTTTATAGTCAAAGTCTAAACCCAAAAAGTATACTATTCATTTTTCAATTGTAATTAGATATATATATAATCAGGATTGTAAATGAACCAAACGAACACGAACAAAGGTGGTTCATGTTTGTTTGTTTAAGTTAGTCGAACAAACGAACGAATACGAACGGATAAATGAATGAGTTTTCTTGTTAATATTCGTCCGTTTAACAGTTTATATTGTTCATGAACATGTTTGTTTGTTTAAATTTATGTCAGTGAACATGCTAAATGAAGATAAACAAACATAATTGAACATATATAAACATAAGCAAAAATATAATATAATAATGTAATAAAAAATAATTGAACAAATATGAACATAAAGTAAAATTAAGTAAACGAACAACATAAACGAACGTTTATAAATATAACTAAACGAACAAGACCATTGTTCATGTGCGTTCATTTAACTAAACGAACGAAAGGGTGAACTTTAACATATTTTCTTAGAGATCGCTTTAAGCTTTAAATCTATGACTTCTTAACCTTATTGAAATGGATTGTGAGATTTTCTTTTACTAAAAGTTGACATTGGGCCCGACTTTCTCTTAAGATGTTTGTTTTCCTTAAGTTGCTTCCGAACCTTCACCATTTAGCCAAGAATTAAATAATTTAAAAGGAATATAAATAAAATATTAAATCACATGTCAAAGAAGGATCGTATAATTCGACCAAATTATATCAAGTGCTACAATTGAGATATTCGGAAAATTTTCATAATTTCTTCTGTCACAAAAAAATCTATCAAGTTTAACCATTTTATCACCATGATTATTAACCCGAGTTAACGAAAAAAAGACCATAGGACGAATATTATAATGTACCTCTTCATGAATAAAATTATTAAAATAATCTGATGACGTTTTATTTACTTTCACATTTTTTATTTTTATTATTTTATTTTTCTATTTTATTTTATTTTTTTAATTTTGAACAACATTAAAATTACCAAAAGAATAAATTATCCTTGATCTCAATTCCATAGGCGAAGACAAAAATTGCCAAAGTGCACGTTTACTACTAACATCTTGAGGGGCATATATGTTTAGAATAAAACACTTACATTTTTCCAAAATCCACTCCCCTCGACGATACAAACATGATCCACGATACCTCTTCTTTACTTAACAAACTAGAACTTTTTTTTAAAGGCATTAGTGGATCACACAGAGAGTGGAAGCCCGTTATCACGATCCAAGCGAATCGATCTTTCACTACAAATTATTTTCTGCTCGAAAAAGAAAGGTTTGGTCTCTTGACATTGTTTGAATTATAAACATAAATTATGCAATTTGAACTTCATTCAAACCCATGATCCTCCAATATAGTCCACTTTCAATTCCGGAAATCCTTCAACTTTGCAAATATTTTAAAAAATTGGCAATGTGAACTACAAAGTAAAAGATATAAAATGGCTAGAGTTTCATATTAATATCAAATAGGAAATACAATTACAATGAAAAGGAAAAACATAATTTATAGACTAGCTAATTAGAGTTTCCCAACTAATGGATCAACATAATACCCAATAGAAAAATAAAGCTCAAAATCTTATTAGGCTAACATTCCCCTTCAAACTCAAAATGCAAGAGCAATAAACATTGAGAGTTTGTCAGACGGAAAATGAAATCAAGGCGCAGTCAATGGTTTCGGAAGAATATCAACAATTGAAGGTTTGTATCGATCGGATACACTTCAAGTATAATTAACAAATAACAAACTAACTAAACAAAATAAAGAACAGAAAATGTAAAGAACATCACAAAGAAAGAGGTTATTCTCACCAAGACTTACATTAGGGTTTCACCCTAATGTTGAATATATACTAAACTATACTAGTATATCCCTTCAATCAAAAGATTGTATCTAATCTATAATAAGAACTGATCCTTATCACCAAGATATATGATCTGCTATCTATTCTATACATATCCATATAATTGCCTAATATACAAAGATTACATAAGATCATTATCTAGACGTTGACACTGATAAGGTCTTGAGGTATTGGTGCTGATGCTGATGTTGGCGCTGGCGTTGGTGGTCAGTGTATAAAGTGTTTGACTCATCAGATCATATGGTGTGACCTTACAATATCCTCCTATCTGATGAAATCTAAACCAATCTTCTTCAGAGTAGTCATCAAAATAACCATTGTAAATTTTATTAGTTTCAACGAGTGCTCCCCCTGAGATAATGTATAACTCCCCCTGACGCATATACGATACGATTGCCCCCTTTATATTCAATACTTTTTCGGCGTCGTCGTTTAGTATCTTCACTGTCGCATCAAGACAATCAGTGTATCAGTGTATCACGAGGCTCAGTGGATATCTGCTTCCCCAGTAGATTTAGCTCCACTTCAGATCAGATATAAGACCTCCTTAGTCTCTCCCCCTTTTTGACATCAGCAGCATATCTGGAGGAAACGATCAGCGTATCAGATTTGCATCTGGTAATCCAGTAAGTTAGTGATGTCTCCTGATAGTATGGGTTTAAACTACCATTCACTGACATAGTATTGCGAGGTCTCATCAGCGTATGGTTTTGTACGTTGACTCATTAACCATTTTTATTAGAAGAATAAAGGGAAAGAATGGAATGATGCGTGTAATACATTCCGGTATGAAATGTACCCATCGGCATAGAGTGTCGAAGTTTTATTAGTGTATGGGTAATAAAGTGAATCATCAAATTATTTAGTAGAAAAATTGTTGGGAAAGAATGGGTAGGTGCATGTAATATATCACAAACAATGATATACCCATCAGGACAGATTTTTCGAATTCTCATCAGCATCTGGCTTCATACGCTGAATCATAAAATTTTAATAAAGAATATATGGTGAGAATGGATTGGTGCATGCGATAAGCTGTGGTATTTTAGCTTAACCATCGGCACACGTATGTTACATTACACTGAATCATAAAGCTTTAAAGAAGAATTTATGGGCAAGAAGGGGTTAGTGCCTGTGATAGCCAACGATACATAGACTAACCATCAGCACAGAGTTTCAAACTTTCATCAGTGTGCGGTATATCACAGTGAATCTTAAATTTTTATTAAGAATAATGAGGAGACAATGGAGTGTTTCAGTCGCATTATAGAGCTGAGTTGCAGTCTAAAACTTTGAAGTTCACCATCAATTAATTTAAAATGGTACAACACAAAATAAATCATATGAGAGGAAAAACAAAAGAGTTAGTCAAACAAGGAAATATTCTAAAAACGATATTTATGCAGCTTTTTTAGAAACAAGATAAAGACCCGATTCATCAAATCTTTTGAATTGCAAGGCCATAAATGAACTCCCTTTTTCCGAGTAATCTGTCCCTCAATATTGTCTATAAAAGAGTGACATAAGTAAGAACAAACACATTAATATACAAAACAACTCATTATACATGAATAATGAAGCCATTAATTGTTGAGATGTTGCAAATAGATTCCAAGCTTCATTTTCACCAGGAGAAAGAGAAGAAATGGAACCAGTCTTTGTAACCTACTAGTTAACTGGCTCAAATCCTTGTAACCATTGAGTTAACAAGATCAACACGAGGGCACTAAAGGTTTTATTAGATTATGAGTCAGTAGATGAAGTAAGACTCATTGTATTGATGGTTGCTTCTTGCATCCATAACAATGAGTAGATGAGAGAAAAAGTATTGTCAACAAGAAGAAGACTTGATGCCAATATTCTTCTCAACAACTAGAACATTTAGAACATTCTGGATGACTCCAACTCTTTCTAACTCTGGAAGGAAGATGTACAGATAAATCGTAGATAGGCCTGAAAGATAGATAATAAAGTGAAAAGAGAATACTTATAAACATTATAAGCAAAGCTTAAGCAAAATATGTAAATTCTTTAAGGGAAAAACATAATAAAAGCAGCACTTGTTTTTGTGTTTTTGTGTTTTTGTTTAGAGTTAGAAAATGATTAATTCATTGAAACCATGCCAAGATCTATGATCAATTTGTTTAGAGTCTTCTCGTCCAACGTCTTAATGAAAATGTTAGCCAGTTGATCAGTGGATATTATGTAGAACAACTCCATTTTTCCTTTTTGAACAATGTGATGACGGATATCGATGTGCTTGGTTTTGGAATTTTGTACTTGTAAGTCCCAAATCTGCTTGTATATCAATCAGATCCGTTTGATGGTGCGGAATCCCGATCAAACGGATGATGCCAGATCAAAATAGAAGAGAATGAGAAGAAGAATAAGTGAATCTATGATGTATTCAATGAATAGAATGATGCTCCATACACATAGTACACACACTCTAGTTCTTCTCTCTCTAAAACACCTTGAGTTTCACAAACTTAAGCTCCTCTCGACCGTCCACTCCTCACCCACCTAACATCTATTTATATGGAACATGGGCCGTGAACAGGTTCACGGCCGTGAACCAGTTCACAGCCGTAAACACAACCTGGCCGTGAACACACCCGTGAACACATTTAACCGCAAACACCAAGGATGTTTACGGTCCTAGACTAAAAATACAATTGCCGAGAAAAGCAAAGTATAAACCATATTTTTGACCAACAATCTCCCCCTTGGTTTATAGCTTTCTTTTCTAACTGGCCCAACAAATTCCCCCTAAAAAGGTAACTGGCCTTTCTTGTTAATCTTCATTGGGAGCTTGGCTTCAACATTAATCTTCAAATTCTTCACAACTTCAAGATGAACTTGATGAATCTTCAATGAATGACTTCATCTTGAGCAGTTGGGCTTTTCTTCAAAATTTGGCATTGAACGTACGTTGGGTGAGGAGGCTTCTTGAAAAGATTCTTGAAAGATAGCGCTTTCAGCTTGATAATCTCCAGAGAGAATATCAGAGAGAAATAATCTTCTGGATCACTTCAGCAGGTTCGTAGATAGCAGCAAATTGATTGGGGAGACTTCAATGCAATCTGTCACATAATCTTCAAGTGCAGCTTCACCTTGCTTCTAGGGTTGAAAGATCTGAATGTTGAAAGAATAGTCTTCATTTCTTGTTCCTTCAAATGAGAATTCTTCGATGATCACGGATGAAGCCTTGGCTCAGAAAATCTCGATACAGTCTCCATGAGTCTCATCTATATCTGAATTCACTTTTCAAGACAAAACAAAACTAAAAGAAAACTTAGCACACAATATTTTTTGTATTTTTCATATTTTCTGGAAAAATAAAAACAGAAGCAAGAATATTTTTGGATTTTTGATTTTTCTGAACAAGAAATAAAACAGAAATAACACTATTTTTGGATTTTTAATTTTCTGATTTTTGTTTGATTTTTGAATTTTTTTTATTTTGATGATTTTTGTTTGATTTTTGAATTTTTTTTATTTTCTGATTTTTTTAATCCAAAAAACAGTTGCTTTTCTGTTAGTGTTGTGTTGGGAAGTGATATATTCATGTGATAACAGGCAATTTGAATCTGTGTAATGTACCAAAGTTGAAGTGTCTAGGCTCTGTGTTCGATGCGCTGGTAGGCACGGAAGATTTAAATGGACTTGACTAGGTATAGATGAACTTAAGGAATCTAGAGACTTGACAAACTTGAACCTAGATAGTTCCGTTTAGCCTGACAACACGACGCTTGGGTAGGTTGAGCAGGGAGATATACATGAGAATCCACCGGTCGCACTAAAGTAATCCGTATCTAGAACCGTGGTTTAACTCTTCCTCGATGTACGGTCTCTGTCCTTAATTCCGGTATTAACGGGGCGACTGGGGAATTCCGATAAAGTAGGTATGTAGAAGGTTATTTTCTTACTTTCCTTCTGTTAGTCATATGTTGCCTCCTCTGCGTGATTGAAATACATCCGACCTGGACTGCAACATATGCAATTCTATTTCTCTGCATCTTCTATCTATGCAGTTCTTCCTGTCTGTTAGCCATATGCTGTCTCCTTTGCGTGATTGAAATACATCCGACCAGGTACACAACATATGCACCATTCTACTTCTCAATCCCTCTAAATCTGGTTAGTCATATGCTTCACCCTCTGCGTGATTGAAAGAAATCCGACCTGGGTGTACAACATATGCATTCTAAATCTGACTTCCCCCATAATAATTGTCTGCTCACCTAAAGTAAGGAGTTCTTTGGAAGTTCTTGATAATCAGGGTATATCGGGAAGTGGGGAACACGTTCTAGTGCAACTAAAATTGAACCATTTAGAGGTTGTCTGTAAATCTCGCTGCTTAATTTAAGTGGAAAACAATACCCGTGGTTGTCGTCAGCTAAATGGTATATTTGGAAAAGTTTGTCAATATTCTTCGTGTTTAAGTGGACCACAATACCAGCAATTGACCAGATCAATTCATGAAGGTGAAAGTACTGATAAACAAAGTTAAGACTGTCTCACAACTTTGATCCCAATTATTTTTGTTTTTGTTAAATTTGTTCATAGTTTTCCTCTATGCACACGTAAATTCTCCAAGGAACTTTCATTGACTTTGATGTTTGAGGAACTCATTTTTTTTTATCAAAAATGCTTTGACTAAAAACTCAAAAGTCAACCTTAAAAGTCAAATTAAAAAAATCAAACTTAAAAAGTCAAACTTAAAAAGTCAAACTTAAAAAGTCAAACTTAAAAGTCAAACCAGAAAACTAAATTTGAAAATTTGAAGGTTAAACGAGAAAGTCAAAGTTTAAAGTCAAATGTCAAACTTGAAAGTCAAAGTCAAAATATTAGGTCAAAATTCAATTTAGAAAGCAAAAATTAAGAACTAAAATTTTTGGAAGAAAATGGAATTTAAAAATAAAAAGAAGTTGATTTTTGGGCTGAAAATGTTAAAAATGCGAAACTAAGGAATCAAAGATATGATTTTTGAGTTAAAAAGGAAGGAATGTAACAGCTAGCAAGCTAGATCAACTGGTAAGACGCTTCGTTGACGAGGCGAGGCACCCGGGTTCGATCCTTGGCCACCCCCAAAATCGTTTCGCCTTTTTTATAAGTGTACGCTAGCCGCGAACTTCGGACTCTCTGATCGAAGTCTCGCACACGCTGCTGACCGAGACCGAGGCTGCTGAACGAGCAAGTAGGCCGAACACGTGCTGGGCCGAGGTGTTGCTGGGCCGCAAACTGCTGAGCCGTAAACGTCCGAGAAACCCTAACCGCAAACGCCGCCGCCGAGAAACCCTAGCCGTAAACTGATTACGGCCGCCGCCGAGAATCCCTAGCCGCAAATTGATTACGGCCGAGAACCCTCCTTCGGCCGTGAACCCTTCAACTGGCCGTAAACACTGCTTCAGATATGAAAAAATCGACGTTTTTCACCATTTTTGCTCCAAAACTCGATCAAAAACTCGTTTTTATGAAAAATGCAAAGAACAAACCTCCCTAATTTTCAAAGATATATCCAAAATGCAAAAATCCTTCAAAAATAAGATCAAATACGCTCCAGATCTGACAAAATTGATTGATACAACCAAGCTCTGATATCACTTGTAAGTCCCAAATCTGCTTGTGTATCAATCAGATCCGTTTGATGGTGCGGAATCTCGATCAAACGGATGATGCCAGATCAAAATAGAAGAGAATGAGAAGAATAATAAGTGAATCTATCATGTATTCAATGAATAGAATGATGCTCCATACACATAGTACACACACTCTAGTTCTTCTCTCTCTAAAACACCTTGAGTTTCACACACCTAAGCTCCTCTCGACCGTCCACTCCTCACCCACCTAACATCTATTTATATGGAACATGGGCCGTGAACAGGTTCACGACCGTGAACCAGTTCACGACCGTAAACACAACCTGGCCGTGAACACACCCGTGAACACATCTAACCGCAAACACCAAGGATTTTTACGGTCCTAGACTAAAAATACAATTGCCTAGAAAAGCAAAGTATAAACCATATTTTTGACCCAACAACTGGATTCTGTAACATCTGAATAGCGTTGGTGTTGTCACAACAGATAGGAGTCTTTGAGAAGTTTAGAACATAATTTAAGAGTTGATTTTGAATCCACAGAATCTGAGCACAACACCTTCCAGTGGCTACATATTCAACTTCAACGATAGAGCAAGCCATTGATGTCTGCTTCTTAATAGACCAACTCACCAATCTATTTTCAAGCATTTGAACCCCTCCTGAAGTACTTTTACGATCAATGCTACATCCACCACGATCAGAGTCAGTGTATCCCACCAACTTGAACTCAGAATCGCGAGGACACCATAACCCAAGATTGGGTGTATGCTTTAAGTAACGAAAAATCATTTTTACAGCGAGAAGATGAGATTCCTTAGGACTAGCTTGATAACATGCATACAAAATGGTAGCAAACATAATGTCAGGACAATTGGAAGTAAGATAGAATAGTGAACCTATCATTCCTTGGTAGATGGTTGCATTTACATCAACGCCAGTTGGATTAGCGGCAATAGAAGTTGATGAGGAAATTAGAGTGTTTGATGGCTTGCAATCAGAAAACGAAACTTCTTCAGCATGCTTGCAATGTATTTAGCTCGACAAACAAAAATTCCATTAGTTAGTTGTTTAACCTGTAAACCTAAAAAGAAAGTTAGTTCACCCATCATGCTCATCTCAAACCTCTTAGCCACGATCTCAATGAATTCAGAACTATTTCTCATCAGTGGATCCGAAAATGATTGCATTGACGTACACTTGAGCAAGAATGATGTGAGATCATGAATGCTTGATGAACAAAGTGTTGTCAGTCTTTCCTTGTTTGTATCCACTTTCAAGAAGATAACTCTCTGATGTGTCATACCACGCTCTAGGTTCTTGCTTCAAACCATAGACATATTTATCAAGACGATATACATGATTTGGAAATTCTTCACTTTCAAATCCTAGAGGTTGCTTTAGAAGTAATTCTTCTTGAAGATCCCCATGTAAGAAGGTAGTATTAACGTCCATTTGATATACTTTGAAGTTCTTGAATAAAGAAAAAGCAAGAAACAGACGAATTGCTTCAAGTCTAGCAACATGGGAAAATGTTTTGTCATAGTCTAACCCTTCCAGTTGACAAAATCCTTGAGCCACAAGTGTTGTTTTGTTTCTAATGACGATCCCATCTTCATCCACCTTGTTTCTGAACACCCAGTGAGTGCCAATGATAGTTTTTCCTTGAGGCATGGGAACGAGAGTCCACACATGATGTCGTTCAAATTCATTCAGCTTATCCTGCATAGCCTTGATCCAATCAACTTCTTTCAGGGCATCAATGATATTCTTTGGTTCAATCATTGAGAGAAAATTCACAAACATGAAGAAGTTGTTGCTGACTCTGCTACAAGTGAGGATTCCATAATTTACGTCTCTAATGATTTGAGATTCATGATGATCTCGAAGAATTCTAGGATTAGAACATTCATTTGTATTATTTGGAACAAAATCTTCTTGATTAGATGGTTCAACTTCTTTAGAGATGACAGACAGATCTTCAAAGTTAGGTCGAGTGCTGATAATATGATCAACATTGGGAACAACAGGCTCAATGACATTTGGTAAGACTTCGGAATCAGGGTTTGATGGACTGAGGGTAAGTTCATTCAGAATGGATGAAGGATGCTCAATCCGATCATGAATGAATGAGTCTTCATCAAATGTAACATGAACAGTTTCCTCAATTGTTTGTCTTGAAAGATTGAATATCCTGAAAGGCTTGGGCACACTAGAGTAACCCAAAAATATTCCTTTATCACCTTTGGCTTCGAACTTAGATCGTTGATCTCTTTGATTTAAAATGTAGCAAACACATCCAAACACACGAAAGTAAGAGATGTCTGGTTTCCTCCCCTTAAGTACCTCATATGCAGGTTTCCCTGACGCTTAACAATGCTGGAAAGGTTTTGGGTATAACCCGATGTGTTGACAACTTCAGCCCAAAATGACAGAGGAAGACGAACTTTAACGACCATAGTTCTTCCATCTTCAATGAGAGTTCTATTTCTTCTTTCGGCAATGCCGTTTTGTTGGGGAGTTCTAACAACAAAGACATTTTGAGAGATTCCTGAGTTTGATCAAAAATCTTCTAGGGAGAAATTTCTGAATTCAGTGCCATGATCACTACATAATTGTCTGACTTTATGATCATAAAGAACTTCCCATTGCTTAATAAGAGAGATGATTTCATCATCTTAATGACTTATCTTCCTTAAAAAACCCAATTAAATCTTGAAAATTCAATTACAATAACGAGAGTATACTCTTTCCCAACTCATGACTTAATTGGGACTGGTCCAAAAAGGTCCATGTTGTAACATCCCGATTTCCCGATATCAGTTTAAAGCTCCAAGAGTCATGTTTTAAAGGCGACTTGACGAGTTGATAGGCCAACTCGTCGAGTAATGACCAAATCATCCGCGTAGGTTTTAGACCCTACTCGACGAGTAGGTGTTGGAAAGTGAAAACCTTAATTTTTAGGGTTTGCACCCTATTTAAAGGTCCTAAACTTTCCTCCTCAGCCTCCCTTGTCACCTTCACGTCCATAGAAACCCTAATAGCTAGCTAGCCTCCATTTTTGAGTGTGTGAGACCAAAAGAGAGTGTATTGGAGCATTTCTTGAGGAGTTAAGAGCTTGGAACAAGGAAGAGTTTGTAGATCCAACCTTTCCAGTATTGTAGCAACAAGATTGAGGTACAACGCTACCACCTTTACATTTCATTGCTTAGATCTTCCTTTTTGGTAAAAGAAATGGTCATTTATAGGGCATGATGGGGTCACATTCAGGTTTGAGCTTGTCACAAGGGCATAGTTTCAGATCTTGACTTCCCAAAGCCTTATGGACATAAGGCCTCAAGCTTTATGAAGTTTTAGCCCTTCTCCATGTCCAAAACCTTCTCCTAATGCTATTTATGAGTGTTTTAGCTTCATAGAACCTTGCATGCACGTAAAGTTAGCAACTTTACATGATAGCATCACCCTAGGAGCATAGATCACTGTTTGGAGCTTTGGAGCAGCTTAAAATCGTCTGAGTGAGTGATAGACTGAATGGGACTCGACGAGTTGCATGGAGGAACTCGACGAGTCGGATGAAGATTGCCTGAGAATAGTTTCTGCATGGACTCAGTGAGTCTGTGAGACGATTCGACGAGTCAGAAGGGGTTTCCCCGACTTTTGGACACGCTTGAACTCGACAAGTTGCCTAGAAACTCGGCGAGTAGACTAGGGTTTTATGACTTTGTGGGTTCTGGAGGAACTCGACGAGTCAGGTCAACATGGACTGTTGACCTTGACCGTTGACTTTGACTTTGACCAGGGTTGACCAGGTTTGACTTTTGAGGGTATTTGGTAAATGGGTATTTATGGAAATGGATCATTGGTGGTTATAGGTGTTGGAGTTTGGGGCAGTGCTTCGGGAGTGTGATTTCGTGGTTTAGTTCGGCATTGCAAGGTGAGTTACCTCACTATACTAAGGGATCTAAGGCACCAAGGCCGGCCTATTGGATATGATATCCTAGTAGTTGGTAGTATGTTGAGTATGAGTTAGGGTTGCATGCTAGTTGTTATGCCAGTTAGGTAGATCTGTAGGACCACCTGTAGTATTATGTGATCATCTGTATGCGCATTAGTTGTGTTATATGTCGACATATTATATGGGATGGGTTGAGGTGATACTGCTCCGTGCGGTAACCAACAAACCCGAGAGCATTCCAGATACGAGCTGAGGGCCAGGTGGGGCATGCCAGACTCGGACTGTGGGCTCGGGAGCATTCCAGATACGAGCTGAGGGAGACTCGTACTGTGGGATCGGTGGCAATACAAATGTGAGTTGTGGGCCCGGAAGGCAATCCAGACACACTCTGTGGGCCCAGGGGTAATCCAGACTGTAAAGCTATGGACCCAGTACATGTTATTTGTATATGTGTTATGTTCAGTGTATCGGTATTTTGGGGGAGCTCACTAAGCCTCAGGCTTACTGTTTCAGTTTATTGTTTCAGGTACAGTAGGGGATCGCGGCTAGGCAAAGGCGTGATCGTACAGCTCCTCATATCTATATTTATGTTTCTGGGATACTCTGATATTATACATTTTGAAAACAAGTTTTGTAGCTCCTCATATCTATATTTATGTTTCTGGGATACTCTGATATTATAAATTTTGAAAACAAGTTTTGTAATGATTAATGGTTTTGAAATGTTTTAAAAGTTTAAATTTGGCACGATTTTTTTATGGGTGTTACAATTTGGTATCAAGGCCTTGGTTTGAGTGAATTGGAGGAACACTCGTGTGAATCTAGTCTCAAACTAATGAAAATGTTTTCAAATGATTTTTAAATGGTTTTCAAAATAAGAAAAGGAGGAAGCAGAGTGTACGATCATCCGAAGCTAGTAAGTAGACCCCAAAATACCATGCAGTTATTTGATTATGTGATATGTTAGAACAACATGCTTGTACTAAGATAGGGATCCTCAGGAATCGTATGATAGAATTGCCTGATCTTTGATGCATTATCTTGTGTAGAGTACCTCATTGATTGGTGTATGATTCTTTCATGTGTGAATTAACTATTGGGTGAATACTCCAAGTCACATGCTACATGGGTTAAATGATCTTAGGGAAATGGATTTGGTCCTGCTGTGCAGCTCTTGTCTGAGTCCAACCGTTGTGGGATTAAAATCTTTTAGTCTAAGATTGTTTAAGCCATGCGGTATGTGATTGTATTCATGCAATAGTTAACTGTCACCAATGGAGGGTCGCGTGGCAGTTGGTGGATGGGTGGGTAGTGAGAGGCCGGGAGGCCAATTATGAGATATTTAGCATTCCTCTAGGAGTGAGGATTGAGCGCTCGTTATGTTATGCATACAGTTAGGACGTTGTGATGATACTTGAGACAAATATGGGTAGGTGTGGAAGGTAGTGTGGGCCCATACTACTGAAAGCACAGGACCCATACGCGTAGCAAGGAAGTCACAACCCCCTAGGGTTTGGTTGGGAGTAGGTTTCCCGTCGTTTATGCGGATTATCTGATATCTTTCTTATATGTGCTCAGTATGGGGATGATGAAACGATTTGATGCGGGATCCGGATTAGGATCGGGAGCGAGTGGCCAGGATAGGCCGGTATTGTCCTTCGATCAGATGCGGGAGATGATTTCCGTGGTGGTTTCTCAGATTTTGAGAGAAGAATTGTTCGGTGTCGTGGACGGGGGTCACCGCCAGGGTGATCGCCAAGTTCGAGGAGAAAGTTGCAGCGTTGAAATTGTTGGATATAGTGTCTAAGTCCATAACTATATTTGGTATGTACTTGACCCGACCCGGCATGGTCCATTTGGGTTGCACTTCACCCGAACAATTTATGGATAATCTTTTGGGAATAGTATAAGTTATGATTTATTAATATATTATAAGTTCTAATATATTAATATAAAATCATATTATTTAATTAGTATTGATCTATAATTAATTTAGAATTAATTTAGTGATCAAAAGTATGACTAATTAAATATGGGCTTGTGTATTTATATAGTGTGGGCTAATGCTTATTTGGAATGGGCTAGGCTTGCAAGGAAAGTCCATGGATAATCCATGGAGCTTTAACCCATAGATCTCATGGAAATGAAAAGACATGGGTATTAGGGTTTACATGGATGTAACCCTAATCCACCACACTATATAAAGGAGGCTTTGGTTCTAGAAATTGCACTAGTTTATGTGTGAGAACTAAGAGGGCCGATTTCAAGAAGAGGTTTTGCTATTCTCTCAAGTTTCCAAGTTTGTGGTAATTTGTGATTTCCATTTGAGGCATCCACATTATTGGTGCTAGGCTCTCAAACTCCAAGCAATCCACCACTACTAAAAGGTAAGTAACTCTACTAGCTTTATTTGATTCAAGTACCCCATGCCATGCTAGTTAGGTTGAGAACCTTGGAAAAATAGTTATTTGCATGTATCTTAGTCAAACATAGATCCAAGGTTTCTAGGGTTGCATGTACACCATAGGAGTGTTAGAATGCTAAAAACCCAACAGTGGTATCAGAGTCAGGTTTGTTTTCTTGATACTTGATGCTATTAGTAAAAAAAATAGTTTTTGGCCTGTTTTGGATTAGAATTATTACCACAAAGTTTTTTTTTGTTCATAAAACTTGATTTTGATGTAATGGTAATGTTTATTCTCATCCAAATAAATGTTTATTATCAAATTTTCAAGTTTTTTTTATGTGGTTTATTTATGCTCTTGAAATTTTTGATATGAACATTCATAAACATATGAGTTTAGAAGATCATAGAAATTATGTGCTAATAATTGATTAGATTAATTCTTGATCTTTATGTGTTTTAATGGAGTCCATAACTAGTTCTTAAGTTATGGATAACCAAAAGTCACATTTATAAATAACCATTAAAAGAACACATATGTTACAAAAAATGAAGAGTCTTCATTTTTCATAACCATTAACTCATAAGTTATGATAAATGAAAAGTTTTGAAAGTTTATAAAACTTGCCCTCAAGTTTTGGAACATGTAAAGTCATATTAAAAACTTTAGTTCCAACTCCTAGAATTTTAAAAGTTAAAATTCAACCCTTATACTTTATAATATTATAAGTTTAATAATATTTATATATGTATAAGAACAAAGTCGTCTTACCATTAGTAGGCCTCATTCACGAAGCCGGTCTATAAGGGGGGTATAAGGTTGTTGCCTATAAAATGGCAACTTAATGGGTGTCCACTCTCACCCACCGCTTCCTTGATCGTTGGAGGGTCATTAGCCGAAAAGGTAGGACAAGGACTATAATTCTCATTTAAAAGTATGATGAATAAAATAAAGTAACTAAACTTTTTTATAATTCCCAATCTTAGTTACTTTAGGAAAAATGTGAATAAGGTGCTAACCCATGAAATTACACTTTGCACTTTGCTTAAGTCGGTTAGTGGAGCGCGTGTGGTTAACCGGCACACTAGCTAGACTTAACAAGGTAGGCAAAGGGTAACTTAATGTTTATCATAGTATCGATGGAGCGCGTGTGGTTAACCGGCACATCGATTGAGGGGTAAACATTAAGGGTACCAAGTAATTTGCATGGTTACTTCACACCTTGTTTTGTGATCCTCAGCATCCCAGTCACAAAACCTGAAGGGCACACTCGAGATTGAAACATGCCATGGAAAGTTCAATGAATCTCAAAAGATCTAGGAGTTTCAAATCCAATTAAAACCTAATAATTTATTTCGTTTTTCATGGTGGAAATTGGTGAATCGTCATTCACCTACCTTTAAATATTTTATAGCTTGGATTACGGCATCCCTCTTCCAAGTTATAAAATATTGTGTTGGGTCCTAGCCTTAATATTTCATATTGGGTGTTATATTAAGGACTTAAATCAACTATCTTGAATATCTCCAAAAAGATGTCTGGTTCAGACAATTATGATCTTCCCAAAAAACTCTTGGAATAAGCTTTCCTAATGAAAATGATGTCCCGTGACTGGATCATGGAAATCATACTTCAATTCCTCCACCTCCTCCAGTTATTCTCCCTAACCCACAAGTTCAAGGTCACTCAAACCCTATTGGCAAGAAAGGTCTATGTGTGATCACATCTTGGAGATGAAGTCACATATGGACAAGCCGGGAGAGTTAGGTGTCAAAGTCTTAAGAATGTTGGTTGTTCCATCACTTTCTAAGTTACATAGTGAGTGTCATTTGGGACTACTATGTAAAAGACTATGACATGACCCTTAATGATCTTATCTATTTGCTTGGTGCTACTAAATCAGAAATGATTTGGAGCCCTGGTAAAGCAAATTTGATTAGTAGATCAACTTCCCAAACTTCAATGGATATTGACAAATTGGTGACATTGGAAATCCAGAAAGCTTTCTCTTCCCAATGGAAAGGGATTGGCCATAGTCAACTCGGTTGACCAAATGGTAAAGAGAAAGGCTAAGTCTGAGATAATCCTGTGTACCTTTCCCAAAGGGTCCATATGGTTCTATTGCCAAAAAGGAAGGGGCATTGGTTGCGAAGCTGCCTTAACTACCTGAAAGATCTGAGAGAAGATCTAGTCAGAAGGATTTGACTCTGCTTCAGGTAAGTCCATTATCTAACTCTGTTAAGTTCCTTATTGATGATTCTTAATACAAAATGTGACTCGATTACATTTTGGTGTTTGGTAGGATCAAGCAAAGGGAAGGAAACTTAAAGAAAGAGTATGCTGAATCTTATCGCGAAGATGGATTTCAATCGCATGGTTCGAAAATCGGATTCTTGAGCTACTACTTAGAGAGTTATGATAGATTGCTAGGAAATATGTAATAGCATAGTTTTCATTTAAAGCTGCATTGTAAGGAAAAGTTTTTTCCACATTTTATAAATAAATAAATTTATTTTTATTTTTATTTTAGTTTATATCTCCTTGCAATGGCTTTTATGGAAAATTGACGTTTATATGTTTCTAGCAATAATGAAAATATGAATTTGATTCTTTCATTTGTGGTAGTGTCTAAATTTACCAAATAAGGAAAGATTCTCATCAACCAAGGTTCAATTGGACCGAAACTTGGAATCATGCAAGTTATATAATATGATGAATGAGAACTTTCAGCTTTGGAAAATTAAGACTAATTCATTGTTCACATGTATATGTGAGTCAAGTGAGGGACTAAGGGATCAAGTACACATTCTTGTGCACTGGTCAAGTCCACCACAAAAGATTGATAAGATTATTCATCATGATTTACTAAGCTTTAGTAAATATGGTTATACTTACAAGTTTAAGTATAATTCTGAAACATTGGAAAAGTTTCGATGTATGGCATGACGACTGAGAAGAATCAAATTAGGCAGAAGGATAAAAGTTTCTCAAATCTGAAAAGATGGGAGAGTACTTTAGTATCATGTTTAATGATCATCTTAATGATTAAGAAACCATATCACAATTGGTTCTCTAAGGACATCTTAGTGCATTCTTATGACTAAGAAGAGTAATCATGATTTGTTGAAGTGGTTAAATCAAGAAGATGAGTCACACTTCGCTCCAAAACAAGTCTTAGAGTCATACTCCAAGATTGTAACTTGAGTGACATATCTTAAAGAAAGGTTATAACACTTGTCAAATGTAAGAGTAAAAGTGTCCTACTCTTGTACATTTGAAATTGGTAAGTTGTGATGTTTTGGATAAAACAAAGACCAATTTAGGCCAATTGTGTGAAGTGTTTGTCATAATAAAGAATCCGCACTATCTCTTGAATATTTGGCAAGTGAGTCTTATATGTCAAGAGGATAGTGGGAGTCTTAAAGATCTTGGAAAACTTCCAGATCTAATCAAGAAGGAAAAACCTATAGTTTATCACTAGCATACGACTTTAGGTTTATAACCTATCGTGTTGACATATTCCTATTTATGTGCCCATTCCAGTTAAAGTTGGCTTTGTATATGAGTTCTGAGAGTTCTCAACTGGTTGCATAACAACTTGGAAGCAATGGCAGGCCCTTGAGCTGCCAGGTGGCAAGAAGTTAAGATTGCACAAGTTCAATCCATAAGAGTTTGGATTTGTCACTAACCTTATCTTGTGATTATGGTTTTGACAAATTCACATGGATAGGAACACATACACCATAAAATCTAAGTGTCATAAGGTTTCTCTCCGATTCATGAAAAATGATGGTGAGGAAACGCTTTCACTGAGTAGATTTTAAGTAGATAGCAATTATGATATTTTCATTCTCAAAGTCGTTAGTGGAGCGTGTGTGGTTAACCGGCACACTAACATGGACTTGTGAGAAATGGCAAAGGTCTAAACAATTGAGACTATGATTACCGCATCCCTTTTCATAATTCTGAAATTGTTTAGACACACATGTGTGCTATCTAAGGAAAGGTGTATGATTTTGATAAAGTTTTATGAAAGCATCTCGTATCAGAAATATGAACTTTGGTAAGAAGGTCAATAAAGTATTGATATCTAGAAGTTCAGCAGATTTCTGAGTACATGTCAAAGCTAGTGGGAGCATAAGCTTCATGCTGATAATCATCATGCAAGTTAGAAATGTTAATTATAGAAAACAAAAGGTTTCAATCGGGAAAAAGTTGTTTTGCTATAATTAAGAGAGAGGAAATTATACTTCACTTCAATTCTAAAAGCTTAGATTGAGGTTTTAATCATATTTAGTCAAGGATATATATATATATATATATATATATATATATATATATATATATATATATATATATGAATTTCATGTTGAAATGGTTCAACATAAGGAAATTCTACATATGGGTCCATTATTTGCGTTCTAAAATTCGATTATGATTACGGCATCCCTTTTCATAATCTGAATTATGAGAACTTGGCAAATAGAAATAGAAATATTATAGCAAAAGACTGGTCTAGTATCATGTCCTTATAAATCGTGTCCCATTTGCTTTGGGTACAAGATCGATTTCATGTGCTATAATATTTATCCTTTCTAAATTTTCCAAATGCCTTGGGGCACTAAGAGGGGAAAAGGTCTAGAATTGGATATGACTAAAGTGATTAAGCAATTGTCGAGGGCAATCTAAGGTTTACCAAAGATTGGTTGCTTAGGGACAGTTGGAAGTGTAGTGTTAATTCGAGAAGGACAATATTGACATATTCTGAAAAGAGGCAACTCTTGTTCAGGAGTAATAGTCAAAAGGGGAATATGGAAATGTTCCCATAGGTGGAAGTTATTCATTAAATCTGTGTAAGATTAGGAAACTTAATGCAAGAAGAATGTTCAAAGGCAATGAACTTTGAATATGAGACTTCGATTCCATGGAGTTGATCTCCATTGGAATACTCTGTAATGTCTGTTGACAAGTCTTTACGACTTTGTGCAACATCATTACAAGAGGACCAATGCATATAAGTTTAGAATCTAACAGATTTAGGTAAATGGCAGGAATTTGGAATTCTTGCATTTGCGGTAAGGATATGGGATTGTGAAATGAGTATCATTGGAATTATGTTCAATCTAACTATTTCACAGAATAAAGATCATAGATATAGATAAACTTAGTGTGCATACTTGGTGTATGGCATAACTAATGTTTGTAAAAACATAGTGTGCATACTTGGCGTATGGCATGACTTGTGTTTAGAAAAAGAAAAAAAACTCATAGTGTACATGCTTGGAGCATGGGACAACTATTGTTTTAATTCAAGTATAAAGTTGATAGTTTAAAACCGAAACAATGAATAATGAGTAATCAGTATGGTGATAAATAAAAGTGGTCTATTTATATTCATAGGGTTTGATACCATATTTGATTCATTTATTCTTGTGTTTCACTTTGCATGTTTTGACTTCCAGAATAACTAAGTCACTCTTCCTGAATGATTAAGTTATTCAAACCATCCACAGTCAGTCATATGTTGGAAGTAGATATGAATCAAGACTATCATGGGTTGGCTTGTAGAGGTCCAAGATGTTGGACAAAGTGGTGCTACAACACTCATGAGTGCTCATAAGTTCTGAGTATTGGATTCAACCCACGCTCACTGGTATCACTTCATGGAATTCATCTCGAGTGATCGTGAGACGGTAATATCATATAAGTCTTCAAACCTAGAGATATGACTTGTTGCCTATGAGTTGGTTATGCATTGATTGTACGAAAACGCATTGGTAACTCGATGGTATAAAACGTGCCTTTGTGTGTAATTCAACAAGTAGTAGAACAAGCATATAAGTCGAAGTTTATCTGTTCCTTCTTGGATTAGAAGCGATATCTGGGCCCCTCGATGATTTTGTGTTGACCCATGTACCGGGCCCAGTCAGAACTAAGTTGATGTGTTCAATTAAGTTCTATGTCAAACAAATCGGAAATTGGGAAACAACTGCTGGACAATAAATAAGACATTGTTCCATGTGTTTATCCGGCTGATATCTAGAACAGAGGATTATATGATCACTTATCTAAAATGGCGCCTCATAGTTCAACAGAGTTTTAAGAGCTACGATTGCTGATCGGTTCCTGAAGTCATACTTGCAACTATAGTTATTAGACTTATCCAAGTGGGAGATTGTTGGATATATTGTCTAAGTCCATAACTATATTTGGTATGTACTTGACCCGACCCGGCATGGTCCATTTGGGTTGCACTTCACCCGAACAATTTATGGATAATATTTTGAGAATAGTATAAGTTATGATTTATTAATATATTATAAGTTCTAATATATTAATATAAAATCATATTATTTAATTAGTATTGATCTATAATTAATTTAGAATTAATTTAGTGATCAAAAGTATGACTAATTAAATATGGGCTTGTGTATTTATATAGTGTGGGCTAATGCTTATTTGGAATGAGCTAGGCTTGCAAGGAAAGTCCATGGATAATCCATGGAGCTTTAACCCATGGATCTCATGGAAATGAAAAGACATGGGTATTAGGGTTTACATGGATGTAACCCTAATCCACCACACTATATAAAGGAGGCTTTGGTTCTAGAAATTGCACTAGTTTATGTGTGAGAACTAAGAGGGCCGATTTCAAGAAGAGGTTTTGCTATTCTCTCAAGTTTCCAAGTTTGTAGTGATTTGTGATTTCCATTTGAGGCATCCACATTATTGGTGCTAGGCTCTCAAACTCCAAGCAATCCACCACTACTAAAAGGTAAGTAACTCTACTAGCTTTATTTGATTCAAGTACCCCATGCCATGCTAGTTAGGTTGAGAACCTTGGAAAAATAGTTATTTGCATGTATCTTAGTCAAACATAGATCCAAGGTTTCTAGGGTTGCATGTACACCATAGGAGTGTTAGAATGCTAAAAACCCAACAGAAATCTGTGAGAGATGGTGCTACCGGGATGACCACTGGGGGAGTGCCGGTGGTGAGGTCACAACTAGGAAAGAGGAGGAGGGACTTTTCAGCAGAGGACAAAGGGTTGGAGGCTGCTGACCTGGGTACTGGAAGTCAGGAGGTGTGTGGCAAGTGTGGGGGAAAGCTTGTCACAAATTCAGGTGTTACAAGTGCGGGGAGAGAGGGCATGTGCAACGGGATTGCAAGAAGGATCAAATATGCTTTCACTGTCACCAGCCAGGTCATTTCAGGTCCAGCTGTCCTGCATTGAGGACGGAAGGAATTCAGATTCCAGCAGTCATCGTTCCTCAGGAGGTCAAAGTCGAACCGCAAGAAGTCTCTGGTATGTAATTGGAGCCCCCCCCCCATTCTGTAATGATATTATGGTCAAATCGTATGTGATAAGTAATTATTTTGTCTTAGAATATTGTTGAGTATGGATAAGCAGTAAAATTTGGGTTAGTTGCATGTTTTGTCTGGTCTATGTATTGCAGAGCTTCATGAGTTGTTAGGTCACTATAAGTATCAGGAGAATTTATTGTCAGAGGATTTTAAGGGTTGGTCAGGGAAGGTAGCATGGTTGGATACCATGGTTGGCGACAACATGTCAATGCTGGTGAGCACGGGTGGGTCGATGTGGTATAAGTATCTTGTGAGATCCGACTCGCTTTGCATTTCTTATATCAGGCGACCAGGATTGATGGTAAGATCTTTTGCGCTTTCGGGATTGGAGACTATGTCTTGGGAATAGTTGTAGCCCGGTTCAGGGCAGGGGCTGTTTCAGCTACTGCGATTCAGCTGTGGACGATTGAGCTGGTGAGTGTGTCAGGGTGCGAGACCCCGAATGTTATGATTTCTAGAGCCCGAGAGCGGAAGATCGATTTGGAGTACCTTGAGAGGAGAGGTTCAAATCAGGTGCATATATGGGAAGGTCCCGGGAAGAGACCCAAGATTTCAGATCAGTTTTCGAGAGGCCAGCAGGGCTGGATATAGTGCAGCACGAGCGGGAAACCGTACGATGGAGTTATCGCTCTGGGTTTACGGGTTGCTACCAGCATGGCAGGATTGATTATGTCAGCAGATGATGTTGCGAGTGGGTTCTTGACTTTGGGCATGTCCGATCCGATGGGTCGGTGGTAAGATGGTGTTAAATTGCATTTGCCTCCGGATTTATTTAGAGAAAGAGGGCTCCCTAGAAGTGAATGAGTCATCCAATTGGTTAAGAATACAAGAGTGGTTTTTTTCAAGATTTCTCGAGCCGAATGGTCCTTGTATTTGGATAACTATGGGGCGCTTGTGTTGTTCAGCACAAGATTTTGACGGTCCATGCATATTGATAGAAATGGATCGGAGATCCATAAGGCGTAAGAGGTGAAAGAGCATCGTCGAGTCCAAGTGGGGGAGAAACAAGTGGCTGTTTAGGCCTAGGTTGGGTTAGTGGGAGCTCAGGAAAACTTCCAATCGTCGGGGGGGGGGGGGGCAACGCCTTGATTATGCATAGTGAGCAGTGGGAATCCATAAGTATGACCCGAACTCCTGATGGGATATAGGATTCGGCTCGGGAGGTGCGACGATGTGATAATGGAGTGTGGAAAGGCCGGTGGTAAGCGTGATTGGAGGGAAGTAGTGTGAGGATGTGATAGAATCATATTATTCGTCGATTCAAAGTAGACTATTTATGAGATGGTCACAAGCATGGAAGGGGGATCAAATCGTGCTTTGGCACGCCGGGCAGGGTCGTCAGGAAATCATTCTTTGTTTTGAGATTGAGGATCTTCGGTGTCCGTGGGCGAGCTTTGGTGATTATGGAAATTCAGGATGGAATTGGTAGAGACTGTTGCGTCAAGGGGTTGGTAATCAGGAGGATTTGGTGTGATATACAGGTGGAGATTCATTGATGTTGGGTCATGGGAATATGGATTGAGATATTTACACGCTGGGGGATCCAATCGCCAGGTTCAAGGGTAATGAATGGGTTTAGTTGATGGTGGTTTGAGTTATTGTGATGTGTCTTGGGTTGGTTTCATCTGTGAAAGAGCCATAGCGTGTCTGAAGTGAGGAGAAGATGGGTTGTTGAAGACCAGGTAGGAGGTGAGGCTGCAGTGGGTCATGTAGCGTTCATTATGTTAGCAGAAGTTTGAGGACAGGGCATGGAAGCAAGTCTGACCAGTCGGTTTTCTTTTCGGGAGACGTGTGGGACTTCTATTTGTGTGTGTTTTGTGGTTCATCAATCAGTGAGGTGTTCGGTGTTTCGGGTAGTGGGCAGACAAATTAGGACTAGGGAGGTTTCGACTTCGTCTGAGAAACATCATATGGTAGCAGGAAGAGCTGAAGTGGGTTTATGACTTAGGAATCATGTCTGGTAGAAGTTTTAGTATTGTGATGTTTGTTTGTTGATGAGAGGAGTGTCGATTAGGCCCTTCGAGCGGCGGAGGAAAGTGGATATCTACAGGACTGGAGTGTTGGGCAACTGAAGTGACGACAGTAGTGTCGATCGGTCATCGGGAGCCTTCCAGTCATGAGCTGAGGGCCGGAGAGGGCATACCAAACTCATGCTGTGGGCTCAGAAGCAATCCAGACCTATGCTGAGGACCATGTAAGGGTATTCCAGTCATAGGCTGTAGGCATAGAGATTGTGATGGTTATGTCTCTTGTAGGAGCGCGTTTGGAATGGATGTATTGTTGAGATTCGAGTGGGTAGTGCTCGGTTGTGACGAATCAGAGGATTGTGGATGAGACGCAATGATAGATACTTGGATCTCAAGTTATGAGTAGACCCGAGTTATGTTCATAGCGGTATCCCAATCTAGGGTATTCCATCCTGAGGATGACCGGACCCTATGATTGATTGGACCTGACATGTTTGGTATTCCAACCCGAGGGTTGATTGGGCCAAACATGTGTGTGATACGAGGGTATTCCATCCTAGGGATTATCGGACCCATCGTAGGAATACCTGGTATTCCAGCCCGAGGCTGATTGGGCCAGGTATGAGTGTTCGTACTTGTTAGCTGGTTGTTCATGTGAGTTGTTTCGGGAGCTGAAGGATGCAATATCTTGTCAGCATAAGAGGATTCACTTCAGGAAGGAAAAGAATGATGAGTCTCCGATTCTTCAAGTCGCCAGGATTATTGCCAGGATTGGTAAAGTGGCAGATAGATTAGGCCTTTTGGAGGAGCTTAGCCGGATTATGGCGATTTCCATCGTTCGCAAGTTGAGAAAGTGCATGTAGAACGGGAATGTTGTGGTATCATTAGGTGATGCTCAGGTTGATGCATGCCAAAATTAAGTTGAGAGACAGGTGGTCGTCTTGGAAAGGAAAAGTAAGAGTCCTGCACAGAGAAGAGTTACCTTGGCAAAGGTACAGTAGCAGCGCCTGGAGGGATTTGAGTTGACTGGGAAGCCGGAGGCTGCAATGTGAGGGCATTATCCAAATTTGTGCACTACAGCAGGCTTCGAGGACAAAGCCTAGTTTAAGTGGGGGAGAGTTGTAACATCCTGATTTCCTGATATTAGTTTAAAGCTCCAAGAGTCATGTTTCAAAGGCGACTCGACGAGTTGATATGCCAACTCGTCGAGTAATGACCAAATCATCCGCGTGGGTTTTAGACCGTACTTGATGAGTTGAAGGACCCGACTCGACGAGTAGGTGCTGGAACGTGAAAACCCTAATTTTTAGGGTTTGCACCCTATTTAAAGGTCCTAAACTTTCCTCCTCAGCCTCCCTTGTCACCTTCACGTCCAGAGAAACCCTAATAGCTAGCTAGCCTCCATTTTTTAGTGTGTGAGACCAAAAGAGAGTGTATTGGAGCATTTCTTGAGGAGTTAAGAGCTTGGAACAAGGAAGAGTTTGTAGATCCAACCTTTCCAGTGTTGTAGCAACAAGATTGAGGTATAAAGCTACCACATTTACATTTCATTGCTTAGATCTCCCTTTTTGGTAAAAGAAATGGTCATTTCTAGGGCATGATGGGGTCACATTCGGGTTTGAGCTTGTCACAAGGGCATAGTTTCAGATCTTGACTTCCTAAGGCCTTATGGACATAAGGCCTCAAGCTTTATGAAGTTTTAGCCCTTTTCCATGTCCAAAACCTTCCCCTAATGCTATATATGAGTGTTTTAGCTTCATAAAACCTTGCATGCACGTAAAGTTAGCAACTTTACGTGATAGCATCACCCTAGGAGCATAGATCTACTATTTGGAGCTTTGGAGCAGCTTAAAATCATCTGAATGAGACTCGACGAGTTGCATGGAGGAACTCGACGATTCGGATGAAGATTGCCTGAGAATAGTTTCTGCATGGACTTAGCGAGTCTGTGAGACGATTTGACGAGTCAGAAGGGGTTTCCCTGACTTTTTGACATGCTTGAACTCGACGAGTTGCCTGGAAACTCGGCGAGTAGACTAGGGTTTTATGATTCTGTGGGTTCTGGAGGAACTCAACGAGTCAGTATATTGTACTCGACGAGTCAGGTCAACATGGATTGTTGACATTGACCGTTGACTTTGACTTTGACCAGGGTTGACCGGGTTTGACTTTTGAGGGTATTTGGTAAATGGGTATTTATGGAAATGGATCATTGGTGGTTATGGGTGTTGGAGTTTGGGGCAGTGCTTCGGGAGCGTAATTTCGTGGTTCAGTTCGGCATTGCAAGGTGAGTTACCTCACTATACTAAGGGGTCTAAGGCACCAAGGCCGGCTTATTGGATATGATATCCTAGCAGTTGGTAGTATGTTGAGTATGAGTTAGTGTTGTATGCTAGTTATTATGTCAGTTAGGTAGATCTGTAGGACTACCTGTAGTATTATGTGATCATTTGTATGCGCATTAGTTGTGTTATATGTCGACATATTATGTGGGATGAGTTGAGGTGATACTGCTCCGTGCGGTAACTAACAAACCTGGGAGCATTCCAGATTCGAGCTAAGGGCCAGGTGGGGCATGCCAGACTCGGACTGTGGGCTCCGGAGCATTCCAGATACGAGCTGAGGGAGACTCGTACTGTGGGCTCGGTGGTAATCCAGATGTGAGCTGTGGGCCCGGAAGTTAATCCAGACTCACACTGTGGGCCCATGGGTAATCCAGACTGTAAAGCTATTGACCCAGTACATGCTGTTATTTGTATATGTGTTATGTTCAGTGTATTGGTATTTTGGGGGAACTCACTAAGCCTCGGGCTTACAGTTTCAGTTTATTGTTTTAGGTACATCAGGGCATCGCAGCAAGGCAAAGGCGTGATCGTACAGCTCCTCATATCTATGTTTATGTTTCTGGGATACTCTGATATTATACATTTTGAAAACAAGTTTTGTAATGATTAATGGTTTTGAAATGTTTTAAAAGTTTAAATTTGGCACAATTTTTTTGATGGGTGTTACACATGTGAAGAAGATGAAAATGTTTGATGATGGAGGAGCAAGTCTTTGGCTTGAAGGAGGACTTGGTTTTCTTTCCCTTTTCACATGATGAACATAATTTATCTTTGACAAACTACATCTTGGGAATTACTCTTACAAGTTGATTCCCAAAAATATTTGATATATTATTTAAGTTAAAGTGAGATAATCTCTTGTTCCATAGCCAATTAAGATGAGATTTAGGACGAGAGAAGAAGCAACGACGAAGGGAATTGTCAGCAGAGAACATGTCTAAAACATAAATGTCATTTTGTCAATTTGCAGTCAGAACAGTGATATTCTTTTGATCAACTACCTTTCCTTGTCTCTTGTTAATGTGAACTTCATAGCCAGCGTCACATAGTTGACTAATTGAAATGAGATTATGTTGAAGACCTTTCATGTAAGAGACATTCTTGAATATAACAGAATTGCACTTGATGGTTCCATATCCCTTTGTAGCTCCATTTCCATTATCTCCATATGTAATAGTAGGACCATCCTTATTTATGAAATCTTACAGAAGAGACTTGAATCTGGTCGTATGTCTTGAGCAACCACTATCTAAATACCAAATATGTTCTTTACCCTGAAACTAAAATAGACTATTAATATACACTGACCTATCTTGCAATGGGTCACTTAATAAAAAATATGATAACAAGCATCAGGGAGACAATTGAAAGAGTTTCCCTTTTTGATCCACTTATCATTTCGAATCATGATGTCAACGCGAATGGAGCTTTTCTCAAAAGTGCACTCGCTGAATTTGTGAGAAGCATCACCACATCGATAACAAACTCTGGTTCCATGATTCTTTCTTTTAACATTGAAATTTGGTTCCTTTTTAACTGCTGAATCCGAAGAACTTGGATCATTTGATTTAAAAATTATTGCTTTAGTTCTGGACCAATGAATGTCGTCGGTGGTATGCTCAGATGACACTTTGTCACGAGGCTCAGGGGCTATTGAAGAATCATCTGGAATAGAAAACTTTGATTGATCTCCACATTCAGAGTTGCTAACAGAGCACTGAGGAAAAATGCTAAGAATTTCGTTTAACGAATGAACTTCACCATTTGATATAGGAAATTTCATCAAAATCTTAGTGGAGGGCAAAACATACTCACGATGAGGAAGTTGGCAGGAAGGATCAACACCAGATAAATGAGATACACATTTGATGTTACCATTAGAGTCAGTAGTGCAATGTTTATTAATTAATGTTTGATTTATAAAATAAGTACTTACAATTCTACTTTTAAAATCTTTCTCTAGACAGTCAACGTTATAAAAGGTTTGTTTAGTCTTACTCTTTTTGATTAAGGAGACAACATCTTCTATATCGCCTCTAAGAATTTTCTCACACTGATCAGGAATTTGATCATTAATAATTCTCGTGACATTATAGTGAGAAGAAGCCCAATTTTTTTAAAATAAGTTGAATGCATCTAGCATGATCAACATCTTTTTCTTTTTCAGAGAGAAGAAAATTGTTGGTTGAGATACAAGTTTTCTCCTCTTTTAAAAAAGAAAGAGATTTTTCAATAAAGGAGAGTTTTTCTTTGAGAATTTTTTTAATTCAATTTTGAGAGAAGATCTTTCTACATTTGAACAGATAAATCGAAATGCAAGTGATCGATCGTGTTAGCTTGTTCGATGTTTTTGTTGGAAGAATAGTTAACAAGATTTTTTTCCTGATACACTAAGTTTGAGTCACAATCAGACTTAAGGTCTGTAGCAGCTTAAGAAAGATCAGTGTCAAGAGTGCCAACACTGTCATTCGATGCGTCATGATGAAATTCAATGATCTGAGCCATGAGACACTTACCTTTTGAAACTTCGTCATCTGAGAGTTTTTCTTTATCAAAAGCAGATTATAGTGTGCTCATCATCTCTTGTGTAGTTGAGAAGTTTAAAAAAAACGATAGATAGAAAATGGGAGTGAGTTTCCAATAGCAACTCTCACTTTTACATTGAGATTTAGCACCCTTTTCACTTCCTTGTTGTATCCTGGCACAAATATCTTCTTTGGCTCACTATTGGATGCACCATCATTGGATGATTGATGCATAACGACGATGGGAACCTTGTTGATGATGTCAAGCATGTCATGGTCCATGATCTCGAGAATGTTCATGGCCTTTGATTTGAAAGCAGTAAAGTTGGGTTCATCAAAAGGAAGGATCTTGTTGCAAGCAGACGATTTGGAATTGTAAGAGGTCGACATAATTACTTGAGTGTATCAAAAACCTGCTCTGATACCAATTAAAGGTTTGTATCGATCAGATACACTTCAAAGTATAATTAATAAAGAACAAACTAACTAAACAAAATAAAGAACAGAAAATGTAAAGAACATGAGTAATCACGAGGGGCTTATTTGAGACCATATAGTGCCTTCTGAAGTCGAAAAAATTCACCTGGTTGGTGAGAAATACTTGGGGGACGAGACATGTATACTTCCTCATGATGATCACCATTCAAGAAAGCATTCTTGACATTCATCTGATAAATCTTCCATTGGCGAATGGAAGAAATTGCAATCAAGGTGTGAACAATCGTCATTTTTGCAACAGGAGCAAAAGTCTCATCATAATCCATACCATACTTTTGTGCGTACCCTTTCACAACAAGTCTGTATTTATAACGCTCAACAGATCCGTCAGACTTTTTTTTTTATTTTATGTATCCACCGACAACCAATCGTGTGATTTCGGGGCGGAAGTGGAACCAGATCCCATGTATGAGTCTGATAAAGAGCTGTAAGTTCCTCAGCCATAACGGTATGCAAAAGAGGAATCAAAGACAGTCTCTTTGTATGATGTTGGCTCAGAGAGACGATGTACATTATAAATAAAGAAGGAAAACACTGGTAAGTAAGAGGAATAAACAAATTCAGGAAGCTTTGTTGAATTCTTCTTACGATAGAACCTCGATGGTAGGGGATCCTCATGACTTGCAGGTAGAGAATCAATGACAGGTGGTGGATCAGCGGCAGGTGGTAGATCGGTAACAAGAGGTGGATCAATAGCAAGTGGTGGATCAGTGGTAGGTGGTGGATCATCAATGTCAATGCTAAACAGATCAATAGTATGAAGCTCCTATCGATTTGCATCATGTGACTAAACATGAATGCTATAGAATGGAATGTGCTCCAAAAAGGAGACATTGTGAGAGACATACAATTTTTGATTCGACAGATCATAACACCGATAACATTTTTGACCAATACTGTATCCCAAAAATATATAAAGGGATGATTTTGAAGACAAATTATTTCTCTCTACACGAGGCTTCAAAACAAGTACACCAGAACACTAGTAATGAAGAATAATCTAGAATTTACCTAAACAACATTTCATAAGGAGACTTTCCTAATGCGTGTGATGTAGGAATGCAATTAGTAATGTAAGTGGCGGTAAGAACAACTTCTCCCCAAAACATATTCGGAACTTGAGCAGACTGTAGCAAGGATCTTGTAGTTTCTAGGATATGTCGATGTTTTCTTTCTGCAACACCATTCTACAGAGGGGTGTCTGTACATGATGACTGATGTACAGTGCCATAAGATGCCAATAACTGTTTAAAATCATTAGAGGTAAATTCCCTTCCCAAATCACATCGAAAAGATTTTATGACATCAGAGTATTGGGTCTTGAAAAGGGCTCTAAAGTCACTATATATGGTGAAAAAGCCAAACCTACGCTTCATAAAATAAACCCACGTATAATGAGTGTATTCATCAATGAGTGAAACATAATAGTTAGATCCGAATTTAGAGGTGGGATGGACCCCATACATGATAATACATAATATCCAAGGGAGAAACAAAACGAGTGACACTTTTATTAAATGGTAAAGCATAAAATTTTCCCATTTTATAACCACAACAATTAGAAATATCATCAGTTTTCAAAGAACCTAACACACCAATGGAAACCAAAAACTGTAAACATGACGCTGAAACATGTCCCAAACGAGAATGTCAAAGATAAAAAAAAATAGATGATGAAGAAGTTAAATGAAAAGACGATAAATCGACACTAGAGACAACAATATCAACAACATGTAGCTGCTCCAAAATATAAAGCTCCCCAAGTCTACGACCTATCCCAATCACCCTCCAAGACCGAATGTCATGCACACAAAAGAACGAACCAGAAAAAAAGACCCAATAACTAGACTTACACAACTAACTGACCGAAGAAAGATTCAAAGAAAGTGTGGGAATACAATAGACATTTGTTAAACATATATAAAGTGCGACAATAGAACCAAAACCCTCTACTGACATATGTGTAGCACTAGCAGACATAACAAAGACAAGCAAACAAGGTGATACGAAGCAAAAGATGAAAATGTGGTGACATGTGATGAGATGCACCAACATCCAAAACCCAAAAGGATGAATGGATAACTGAAGTGTTAGATGATGACAGACTTGAATGAGACATGGAAGCTGACATGGCAGTTAGATTGGTAGCAATAAAATATCTGAACTACTTAACAATCTGGAGATCCAAGGCTGATAATGGTGTAAAATATGTCTCATTATCAAATGAAGGTGCAACATCAACGTGCTATGGTAGCCTAAAAGGTAGAAACAAGGGACGTAACTGAGACTGTCCAGAAGACATTTGTGATTGTGCAGGAGATCTGGTTTGTTGTTGCTTCTGATTTCCCTTTCTTAACAACAAAGGACAATTTTCCTTCCAATGGTTCTTCTTCTTACAAAAAGAATGCTCATCAAATGCAACTTTTTAGTTTGAAGACCGAGGTCGTTGTGGAGTAGCAAATATATTAGGAGTGTCTGTCTTGGGACCTTTGTCAGCATGAGACTTGATACGAGTTTCTTCATCAATCAACTCATGAACAACCGAATCAACAGTTAGAAGAGTCGTGCGATTCAAGATTGATCCATGCAAGCCTTCCAAATCTGAATGTAATTCCATCAGGAACTAAGCCAAACATTGCTCTTCCCTTCTATCAGTATAAGTCTTAAAAGCCTTCAACTTAGCAGGTTCTGTAAGAACCAACTGATCCCACAAATCCAACATAGTTGCATAGAATTTCTTAACATTGAGATTGTTCTGTTGGAGGGCTCGAATATCAAACTCTAACTTGTACTGCTTTGCAAAATTAGACTGAGTATACAGCCTATCCTAGGGATCACAAACCTCCTTTGATGTGTCATACTTTGCCAACTAAGTACCAATAGACTGGATAATAGAATTATTAATCCAAATAATAATCTTGGAGTTATCAGTCTCCCAAGAGTCTAGTAAGGTTGCATAATTTGCATCCTTGTCATTTGTTGGTTTGCCCTTGGTACCTGTCACAATACCCCATATATTCTTTCCCCGCAAGATATTCTTCATAACATTATTCCAGTAGGCATAGTTCTTGCCATGGAGTTGTGTACTAATTGACAGAAGAGAATCATCTCGTGCCATATTGCCAGATGTAGTAAACCAAAACCAACAGACAAAAAAAAAAACTAAACCAAAAAGCAACAAAGCAAAAAACTCCGACAAGAATCACCAAAACTAACAAACAAAACGAAACCCTCGAAATCGACGAAAATGAACAAATCAGATCAAACAGAATACAAAAACAAGTAAGAAAACCATACCTAAACCTTTTCCATTATTATTAGTTTTGCTTATTCATTTATTAATTTTATATATTTATAATTATTTTATTAAAAAATTGTGAAAGAGGAAGAGTGATAGAAAGATAAAAATTTCCATGGTTTAGGTATTGTTGAATTATTGAGTAGGAAATAAAGTGAAAACTCATATAGTGTTGACGTAGATAGAGAGATAAAGTGATCGAACGATAACAATTTCCAACAATTATGGAAAAAAACCCTTACTTTTCTACTTATAGGCAATGAGTTATTGTTAGTAAACCCTCAGTATTTTAGTCCAGTTTATGAAAATGTCCCAATTTTTATTTTTTTGAATAGAAATATCCTGATTACTTGATAAAAAAATCCAATCAACCATTTTGTCCTGTTTCACATATTTTAACTGGTAATCAAAAATTTTATGAAAAAAGTAAGGACTTTTCCATTACTTAGGTCAAAATATTATGAATTTTCTAAAGATAACCCAATATAATAAGATGTTAGTCACAAAAAAGACCTTATATATTGTGTTTTTTCCGGATTAAACCTCAACTTTATTTTTTTTCCTGAAAAATCCTTTACATTTGTTCTATTTTTCTTGATTTAGCCTTTACAATTTCAATTTTTCGATTTACCACTTACATTTTCATTTTTTTTGTCCATTTAGCCTCTACACTTTTTCATTTTTTCGGATTAAACATCAACTTATTTCTTTTCTAAAAAATGATTTTATGCAGAAAAGTCCAATTATTTTGGAATTTTTTTGATAAAGTCCAAAAAAATTAAACAAAAAATTCTCGATTATTTAACATTTTGCCTAAATTAATGATTTTTTTATTTTAACAGGAAATGAAAGATTATGAAATTAAACACAAAATAATGAGACTTTTCTGTTAAAAAACATTTAAGACTTTATCAAAAGAATTACCAAAATAATGAGATTTTTCTGTATAAAACCCCTAAAAAAACTCTTACATCATTATTATCTTAGACTATTTCTTGCATCCGATTCAATAATTTCATAGCATATGCTTCCAACTTCATAATGGCTTGGAGTAAATTTAAATCCATTGGTTGACGATTGATCAAAAACATTGTAAGTTCATATAATGATATGGAAAAGTTCAACCCAAAATGCACAACGATCATCAGTTTATGCAAGGGTATCTACATTGAGTTTTTTTTATGTTGGTTATGGAGAAAAAAGAGAAAAGTTGTTTTAGTTGGCTTTTTTATTCTCATTAGGGAACCATGGGGTTCTATGATGGAATATGATAAAGACAAGAAGAGAAGAGGGATAACATCTGTAAGCGAGAAGATGAAGACGGGAGGGGTTGTTCTTCTTCCATCATCGAACCCTATGACTCCTAATGAGAATGACCCTTGATCATACCGATGATTGTTACATATATTGGGTTGAACTTTTCTAGATGATTACATGCACTAAATCGATCTTCACCACATTGATGATGCCACGTGGAAGAGAAATTTATGCAATTGTTAAGCAATTGAGTTACAATATAATCTCTCTAGATTTACTCCAACCCATGATGAAACTGGGAGCATCAGCCATGGAATTATGGAACCGAATGCAAGAACACTTTCAAGATAACAAAGATGTAATGATTTTTTTAGAAAAAGTTAAAGTTGAGGTTTAATTTGAAAAAATAAAATGTAGGGTCTAAATCGAAAAAAATAAAAATAAAAATCTAAGGGGTAAATTGAAAAAATAAAAATTATAAGGGTTGGGAAAATAGAAAAAATGTAAGGGTTTTTTTTCAGGAAAAAATAAAGTTGAGATTTAGTCCAAAAAAAAATTCAATATATAATGTCTTTTTGTAACTATCCCATGTAACAATATATAAACTTTTATCTAACAAAACCCGCTCGTTTATATGCATCCCTTCCTTCCCATCTGACCGCAACCATTTGCTCCTTCTTGCGGTCCACCGAAGTCATTCGTTTCTTCCTGTCTTCGCACCGCAGATAGCTCCCCTTCGCACCGCAGTCAGTCTTTGACTTCGCATCACCGCAGTCTACCCTCTTACCTACTACTGCAGACTACTACCTACCCTTCTCAACCGCAGTCATCTACCGTAATCAACCCTCTCGATCCACAACTCCCTCTCATCCGCAACTCCTCTCATCTGCAACTCCTCTCATCCGCAATCCCTCTCACCCGCAACCTTCACCTCCCCACTGCAGTCCTCTTGACTCCGGTACCTCCTCTCACCTCAGCCTTACCTCCTCCCTCTTCAGCCCTTCTCATAGCTTCCCCTTCCACTCTTATCCTTTATTCCTTGTTTTTTTAATTAACACCAATTATTTATTATTTTTTTACACCTATTTTTTTAGCCAATTTTTTTATTTAGCCATTTTTTTAACACAAATTATTTTTTTTATTAAAACCAATTTATTTTTTTTAATACTAATTTATGCCACAACCCAACCTTTGATAGTCACATTGGTTCACTTCATGCTGATTATATTGGAAGAATTTTATTCTTTCCATGAGGATTACTCCATACCGCAGTCGGACATCATATTATTCTTCGCGATGTTTGCACCGTAGTTGCGTCTGATCAAAAAAATTGTTTCGCAACCTTCGCTTTATGGGATTTTTATGACTTGTCGCTCTTGATCTCCGGTTGACGAACCATGTATCTAGAGCATGTGGACTTTATTTCTTTTTGAAGACCACTTTGGGAGTTCTGACACTGTAGTTTGGGTATATCGGTATGTTTTCAGCACACGAGAGATTTTTTTTTCACGCAGAGTTATTATTGTTACTTTGGTATTTGATCGAGCAGCTTTCAGCGATTGAATCAGCCAACTACATATGACATCAGAGTATTTATTTTACTCTCATTCTCGTGTTTTATCGAGACCCTTCATATATTTAGGGAGAGCTTTCTTAGCTCTTGGTATCCGACACTCTCCATCCCGATGATATGTTGATTTTTGATATCCGATCATTGGTTATCAAAAATAGGGAAAGAATATTTTGATATCATCCAGATATGATTTTATGATTGTTTGAGTTTGGATTTTTGAAGACTTCTGAAGACGATAATTTATTTAGTGATGCGATGTGGCACTGATTTTTGGTCTTCACGGATCAAATTTTTGGCTTCACTAGATGTTTCCCGGTTCCAAATTATTTATTATTGAGACTCTACCACATGATGATTCTTTAGTGTTTGCATCCGGTTCAGATCTTATGATTTCTCGAGTTTGGATTTGCGATATTTTGAAGACAAAGATTGTTTTGGCGATGTGACGTGGGACTTATTTTTGATCTTCCGATCAAACTTTTGGCATTGCTAGACCATGTCTTCGGACTCACATTATTTATTATTCGGACTTCACTTTTGGATGCTTCACATTTTTAGCAGGTTATTCTTTTGAAGAATTTTTGGTGTACTATGATTCGAGAACTAGATATGTTTCAGACTTTTTTGAAGCCGAAGTCTGACTTGATTACGGGACATACAGTTCAATAGTTAATGGTACACTTTTTGAAGTTGATTAGCTTGGTTCACTGATCACATCTGTGGATTGGAATCTCACTCTTCAGCACCGGAGAAGCTTATGCCTCGGTGCTTAGAAGACTTTGACGACAGAGACTTCATCACCCAGCTTCAGACATCACAGACACTTCAGAGTTTCAGAGACATTTCAACATTTGGTTCTCATTATATTTCATTTTTATTACCACACTTGCTAGTCGGTTACTGTACTTTAGCCTTTTATCACTTATTTGTATCCCTCATCATTTGCGATCATTTAGGGAGAGAATGTTGGATCATGTAAATGCTCTACAAATTATGAGTGATAATTAGGTTGTATTATTTCCCTTTATTGTATTGTTTGATTTCTCTCTCCTTAAATATAGAGAGAGTTGGTCATTGTAAAAGTAAGAGTGCACTCACAATGTAGTTTCTAGAGAGAGAAAGTGTGGTGGGATCTCTCCCACCAAGGGAGAGTTTTCTCTCCCAACCATGTTCTTCTTGTAATATTATTTCTCTCTTTATAGTGATTATGGAACTACTCATCTTCATGTTCTTCATTTATATTTTTATGTTCGTTAAATCTCGAGATATTATTATTCCGCATCTACCGATCGTCAAAATGGGTTTCAGCAATTGGTATCAAAGCCGTACCTTGAAGGTTCAATCGACTAGTTCAAGGGAACGACTCCTGTTCGGTGGTTATCTTGAAGATTTGTTCGATTTTTGCAAGGATTTTCGGGTTCAAACCGGAAATTTTTATGATGAGTTTTTCTATTTTTAAGTGTTGATTTAAGCTTAGAATAATAAAAAGGTTGATGATTGCTTGTTCATTTTTCTGCTGAGAAGATCCAAGTTTACAAAGATTTTTATGATGTTGAAGAAGAAGAAGAAAAAGGAGAAGAAAAAGATTTTTTGTGGTCTCTATAAACTGTTGAAGATTTGTTCCAGGAATTTTTATTCTTGGAAATAAGACACAAAATATATTGGGCTTATTATTGAAGAAAGTGGAGCATTTTTTCTTTGAAGATTTTTCCCAGCAACCTTTTGAAAGGTATGATGTTCTCTCATTCTCTCAAAAAATTGTTGTTGTAGATCTTTTAAGAGAAGTATAGACGTGTGAATTTTGTTTGGAAAAAGCCACTAGTCCTCTTTACTCTTTTGGAAAAGAGTACTTTACTTTATTTTCCCTCCAAACACAAAAAACAATGTGACTTGACCAATCCCATCACTTTTTGTCCCTTTAAACCCCCTGCACACTCCAACTTTTTGTCTTCCCAACACCTCTTTTTGACCCAAAATGCTCTAGAAAATATTCCCTTGTAAAATATGAATAAATGACCTTTTTGGTATCATTTTTTCATGAAAAATAGCATTTTTCGTCATCCACATAGCCCACCTCGGTTCCCCGAACCGCAGTCCAAAAACTGCCCTACCGGAGCCTCCTGAGAAGCCTTTGCGGTACCCCTCTCAGTCATGGTACCAGATCCCTTCTCAGCTACAGGAGTCCCTCTCAATTGCGGTAACCCTCTCAGACTTGCTACCGAAGTCCTCTTAGCTACGGTACTCCTCTCAGGCCTTGTACCCGGAGTCCCTTTTAGCTTCTGACCGCAGCCTCCTCTCTTATTGCTTCTGACCGCAACCATTTTTACCCATATCTGAGCGACCGCAGTCTCTGACCGCAGTCCTCGCCCAAAGCCTTGACCGCATCCCTTCCTTCCCATCTGACCGCAACCATTTGCTCCTTCTTGCGGTCCACCGAAGTCATTCGTTTCTTCCTGTCTTCGCATCGCAGATAGCTCCCCTTCGCACCGCAGTCAGTCTTTGACTTCGCATCACCGCAGTCTACCCTCTTACCTACTACTGCAGATTACTACCTACCCTTCTCAACCGCAGTCATCTACCGTAATCAACCCTCTCGATCCACAACTCCCTCTCATCTGCAACTCCTCTCATCTGCAACTCCTCTCATCCGTAATCCCTCTCACCCGCAACCTTCACCTCCCCACTGCAGTCCTCTCGACTCCGGTACCTCCTCTCACCTCAGCCTTACCTCCTCCCTCTTCAGCCCTTCTCATAGCTTCCCCTTCCACTCTTATCCTTTATTCCTTGTTTTTTTAATTAACACCAATTATTTATTATTTTTTTACACCTATTTTTTTAGCCAATTTTTTTATTTAGCCATTTTTTTAACACAAATTATTTTTTTTATTAAAACCAATTTATTTTTTTTAATACTAATTTATGCCACAACCCAACCTTTGATAGTCACATTGGTTCACTTCATGCTGATTATATTGGAAGAATTTTATTCTTTCCATGAGGATTACTCCATACCGCAGTCGGACATCATATTATTCTTCGCGATGTTTGCACCGTAGTTGCGTCTGATCAAAAAAATTGTTTCGCAACCTTCGCTTTATGGGATTTTTATGACTTGTCGCTCTTGATCTCCGGTTGACGAACCATGTATCTAGAGCATGTGGACTTTATTTCTTTTTGAAGACCACTTTGGGAGTTCTGACACTGTAGTTTGGGTATATCGGTATGTTTTCAGCACACGAGAGATTTTTTTTTCACGCAGAGTTATTATTGTTACTTTGGTATTTGATCGAGCAGCTTTTAGTGATTGAATCAGCCAACTACATATGACAGCAGAGTATTTATTTTACTCTCATTCTCGTGTTTTATCGAGACCCTTCATATATTTAGGGAGAGCTTTCTTAGCTCTTGGTATCCGACACTCTCCATCCCGATGATATGTTGATTTTTGATATCCGATCATTGGTTATCAAAAATAGGGAAAGAATATTTTGATATCATCCAGATATGATTTTATGATTGTTTGAGTTTGGATTTTTGAAGACTTCTGAAGACGATAATTTATTTAGTGATGCGATGTGGCACTGATTTTTGGTCTTCACGGATCAAATTTTTGGCTTCACTAGATGTTTCCCGGTTCCAAATTATTTATTATTGAGACTCTACCACATGATGATTCTTTTGTGTTTGCATCCGGTTCAGATCTTATGATTTCTCGAGTTTGGATTTGCGATATTTTGAAGACAAAGATTGTTTTGGCGATGTGACGTGGGACTTATTTTTGATCTTCCGATCAAACTTTTGGCATTGCTAGACCATGTCTTCGGACTCACATTATTTATTATTCGGACTTCACTTTTGGATGCTTCACATTTTTAGCAGGTTATTCTTTTGAAGAATTTTTGGTGTACTATGATTCGAGAACTAGATATGTTTCGGACTTTTTTGAAGCCGAAGTCTGACTTGATTATGGGACATACAGTTCAATAGTTAATGGTACACTTTTTGAAGTTGATTAGCTTGGTTCACTGATCACATCTGTGGATTGGAATCTCACTCTTCAGCACCAGAGAAGCTTATGCCTCGGTGCTTAGAAGACTTTGACGACAGAGACTTCATTACCCAGCTTCAGACATCACAGACACTTCAGAGTTTCAGAGACATTTCAACATTTGGTTCTCATTATATTTCATTTTTATTACCACACTTGCTAGTCGGTTACTGTACTTTAGCCTTTTATCACTTATTTGTATCCCTCATCATTTGCGAGCATTTAGGGAGAGAATGTTGGATCATGTAAATGCTCTACAAATTATGAGTGATAATTAGGTTGTAGTATTTTCCTTTATTGTATTGTTTGATTTCTCTCTCCTTAAATATAGAGAGAGTTGGTCATTGTAAAAGTAAGAGTGCACTCACAATGTAGTTTCTAGAGAGAGAAAGTGTGGTGGGATCTCTCCCACCAAGGGAGAGTTTTCTCTCCCAACCATGTTCTTCTTGTAATATTATTTCTCTCTTTCTAGTGATTATGGAACTACTCATCTTCATGTTCTTCATTTATATTTTTATGTTCGTTAAATCTCGAGATATTATTATTCCGCATCCATCGATCGTCAAAATGGGTTTCAACAAAATCCTTTCCTTCTATCTAGCATGGGACGAAATCTCTAAGGCTTATCCCTTGAGATTTTCATCCAACCCTTATGGAATCTAGAACCTTCCATTTTTCAACTATGGAACAATTAATATTTAGTCCATGTACTTAATTCCAAACTAGTTTCTAATTAATTTATCATCACCTAAATAAGTAATAAACTATTTGTATATCTCTCTCATAACCTTGTAATACTATTTGTATCATTGAGGACAACCCAAAAAAGACCATGCTATTATTGGAAAGTTTTGCCAATTAGTTATGACATAAGACACTATTACAACAATCTCCCACTTAGATAAGTCATCAACTACTGTTGGTCACAAGGCTCCCACTTAATCGACAAAGTGTGATTCCTTAGCAACTGCCGAAATCTGAATCATATTCTTATAAACAACCATTCTATAAGTGATAAAGATATTTTAGCAAAAAATATTGATATTTCAACAAAAAAAAATAATGATATTTTAGCAAAAAAATAATGATATTTCATCAAGACATTATCATTATTCAATATAAAAAATCGAAAAAAAAAAGAATTCAACAAGAATAAACAAAAAAAATGACTAAAATGTAAAATAAGATTTCAGCAACATATAATCAAGATTTCAGCAAGAAAAAAGAAGAATAAGAGGTTGGAAGAGGCTGGAAGAAGCAATATAAGTGTTGCACCAAACAGAACACGCGCAAATGTTTTTTACTCTGAAGACTTCTAAAAAACAAACAACTTCGAGATTAAAAGTGTTGTGCGTGTGCTGCGCCGCACAGCAATAAGAGTGAAACATCCTAAAAATATAGTCCAAAACTTTCTTTTTAAAATCATTTAAGAAAAACCATAATGCATCCACATCATAATAAAATCACAAGTCATGTATCCAAAACATCATATCCAAATACAGTATCAAAACCATGTATCAAAATATCAGAGTCTAAAACATCCCAGGCTGAAAACTGTGGTGTGTGCAATGTAGTCATCCCGAGCTCTTCCCCTTACTAGCGGAAGTACTTGAAACCAAAACTGAAAAATGTAAGCACGAAGCTTAGTGAGTCTCCCCAACTACCACATACCATACACAAATCACATAAACATATCTTGGGTCCCGCCCCTGCTACATCAGGTCATCGCCCGACATTGGCTTTCCCGGCATTGGGCCTCGCCCAGCATCGGGCCCCGCCCGACATCGAACCCTATTCGACATCGAGCACATTTCGGAATACATATTAGCATAATCAAATAACACACATAAACCTAACATATATCATTAACATTTAAACATTCCTCGGGCCCCGCCCGACATCAGACCGTAAGCCGGAAATATACTAACATTCCTCGGGACTACCCCAACATCAGACCGAAGTCCGTAACATACAATTACAAACACATGCAAGAATCACAAAGACATCAAGCATACAAGTATTCCTCGGGACCCGCCCGGCATCGGACCATAGTCCAGAACTACTACAAACTAAATGGGCCGGCGTTGGTGCCTTAGACCTGTTCCTACTGGAGGAAACTCACCTCGTATGCTAGCTGTGAAATCTCGTGTGAGGAATCTCTGACGGCTGCTCCAACGACTCCCCGACTATCAATTTCACAATCACACTTAATCAAAACTTGATAATCCTTCTTAGGGTAAAATGACCATTTTACCCCTGGTCAAAGTCAAAGTCAAGGTCAACTCTCATTCGACTTAACTCGTTGAGTTAGCTCCTAACTCGACGAGTTCCTATACTATTCAGACTCGTGATCAACCGAGTCAACTCGTCGAGTCCCTTCACAGACTCGTCGAGTTCTACCTGGCATAGAATCGGGACAAACTGACTTCAACTCGTCGAGTCCCTTACTGGACTCGTCGAGTTCTCCTGTCTGTTTGGGCTATCTTAATGGATTAAGCCGCTATACTTCAGATCCAAGATCATGCTTCACATAAACCCTGAAAACGTCATTTTAAGCGTAAAGTTTCTAACTTTAACCATTAATAACTCTTCTTAAAGGGTTTAGCTCAAACCCTAATTCCTTGGGACCAAGAACTTGGTCCTTATGCCATCCATACACCCAACTAAAGCTTACAACCTCAGATCTAAACCCCTAACACTACTTGGACACGTTAAGTTGCCACCTTTTCCCACATGCATGACCTTTTGGGGCTAAAAAGGCCAATAAGACACTTTATGGCTTGCATAGGGACTCCAATGGCATAAAGTTTGCACCTTTATGTCATATCAGCCCTTCTAGGTCCTAGATCGTGAAGAATACCCACTTGGGTCGATCATTCTCCAAAAGCTATCATTCTTGGACCAAAACCCTCATAAAGATGGACATAATAAGATCAAATGAACTAATAGCCAAGATAGAAACTTGATTACCAGAAAATGTAGCAAATGGTGTGTAGTTTCTGGATCTACTCGTTCCCTCTTGAGCCCTCTATCTTTTTATTATTCCACAAGCTTCAAAAGCACACAAAATCACTCAAGAATGGCTCTCACACTCACAAAATGATCTAGGGTTTTGTGGATTAGGGTTTGGGACATGGAGGCTGGAAATGAGGCCAAGGGGTGGGGGTTAAGGAGCTTAAATAGGGTACAAAACCCCGAAATTAGGGTTTCACTCTGGCCGATCTACTCGTCGAGTCGAGGGCTCCTGACTCGTCGAGTAGATAACTTAAACCCCGCACATAATATGCCCTCTACTCGACGAGTTAGGGCCACCAACTCGTCGAGTTACCCTTCCAAAATAAAAAAAATAATGAGTAAAATGCATACCAGGAACCATGCGTTACAATTCTCCCCCACTTATCTTAGACTTCGTCGTTAAAGTCTGTTGCGTCTGAAAACAACTCTGGGTAGTGCTCCCTTATCTCCTCCTTAGGCTCCCACGTCCACTCTGAACCCTTGCAGTGCTAGCACTGCACCTTCACTAACTGAACAACCTTGTTCCTCAAGGTCTTCGTCTTGCGATCCAGAATCGACACCAGCCTCTCAATATAGTTCAGGCTGTCGTCAACCTGAATATCCTTTAAGGGCACAATCGTTGAATCATCCACTAAGCACTTCCACAACTGGGAAACATGGAAAGTACTATGGATCTGGCTGAGCTTTGCTGGAAGATCCAACCGATACGCCACCTTGCCCACCCGAGATATAACCCTGAAAGGACCAATGTATCTGGGGCCAAGCTTGGCCCGTTTCCGGAACCGGATGACACCTTTCTAAGGTGACACCTTCAGGATGACCATGTCGTCCACCTGAAACTCCAAGTCTGAACGCCGCTTGTCGGCGTAGCTCTTCTGCCGACTCTGAGCAGTCACGAGCCTGATCCGGACCTGTTGGATCCGCTCTGTAGTCTTGAGTACTACCTCAGTAATCCCCATGACTCTCTGACCGACCTCGCCCGAACAGATTGGGGTCCTACACTTCCTCCCATAGAGCATCTCGAAGGGAGTTCGGTCTATGTTGGCGTGGTAACTGTTGTTATATGAAAATTCAGCTAACGGAAGGTACGTATCCCAACTGCCACCAAAATCCAAAACACATGCGCGGAGCATGTCCTCGAGAGTCTGTATCGTCCTCTCGCTCTGTCCGTCCGCTTGAGGGTGGAAAGCGGTGCTGAAATGGAGACAAGTACTCATCTCATCGTGGAACCGCTTCCATATTTAGGAAGTGAAACGGACATCTCGGTCTGACACCACCGACACAGGCACTCCATGTTGTGTCACTATCTCACGCACGTAAATCTCGACCTGCTTCTCGGCCGATATTCTCTCCTGGATCGGGATAAAATGATCACTCTTGGTCAACCGATCCACGATGACCCATATCGAATCTACTCCGCATGCGGTCCTGGGAAGCTTGGTGATGAAATCCATGGTGATGTCCTCCCATTTCCACACGGGAATATCCAACGGCTGCATCTTACCGTGGAGTCGCTGATGCTCAGCCTTGACCTTCCTGTAGGTCAAGCACCTCTCCACATACCACATTACGTCCCGCTTCATCCAGGGCCACCAATATTCTGGGCGAAGATCCCGATACATCTTCGTCGCCCTAGGATGGATGGAGAACCTTGACTTATGGGCCTCATCCATCAGAAACTGACGTACTCCACCCCAGTACGGAACCTATACCCTCCCATTCAGGGTCAACAACCCTCGACTGTCATAATCAAACGAGTCCACCCGACCTACGATCTGCTCGCACTTCCGGCGCTCTTCCTTCAGGCCATCTACCTGCGCCTCTCTGATCTGCTCCAGCAATAGACTAATCACTATCATCCTCAGAAAAATGTCTCGAATCGGGGCCGCTACCGTCTTGCGGCTCAGGGCGTCGGCCACCACATTGGCCTTGCCCGGGTGGTAAAGGATCTCACAGTCGTAGTCCTTCACCACATCTAACCACCGACGCTGCCTCATGTTCAGATTCGGCTGATCCTTGAGGTACCTCAAACTCTTGTGGTTCGTGTAAATGGTACAACAGACCCCGTAGAGGTAATGCCGCCAAATATTAAGGGCGAACACCACAGCCCCCAGCTCTAAATCATGTGTCGGGTAGTTAGCCTCGTGAGGCTTCAGCTGCCTCGAAGCGTAAGCTATCACGTGACCTCTTTGCATCAATACCGCACCCATGCCCATAATCGAGGCGTCACAGTAAACCACGAAGTCATCGACGCCCTCCGGCAAAGTCAGGATCGGTGCCTCGCACAACCACTGTCTGAGAGTCTCGAAGGCTGCCTGCTGCTCAGGCCCCCAACGGAAGGTCACCGACTTCTTGGTCAGTCGGGTCAAAGGAACAACTATCTTGGAGAAGTCTTGAATAAATCTCCGGTAATAATCCGCTAGACCTAGGAAACTCCAAATCCCAGTTGGAGACCTCGGAATCTCCCACAGCATCACGGCCTCAATCTTGGCCGGATCGACCAGAATACGCTTTTGGTTGACAAGGTGCCCAAGAAACTGCATCTCACGCAACCAGAACTCACAGATGGAGAACTTTACAAAAAGTCTCTCCCTCCTCAGTGTTTCCAACACCTCCCTCTGCTGCTCCTCATGCTGCTCCTGAGTCTTGGAATAGACCAAGATATCATCAATGAAGACTATCACAGACTGATCCAGCATCGGTCTGCACACGCGGTTCATGAGGTCCATGAACGCGGCTGGAGCATTGGTGAGCCCAAACGACATCACCACGAACTCATAGTGACCATAGCGAGTCCTAAAAGTTGTCTTCTGCACATCCTCATCCCTGACTCGCATCTGGTGATAACCCGATCGTAGATCAATCTTGGAAAACCAAGATGCACCATGTAGCTGGTCAAACAAATCATCAATCCTCGGGAGGGGATAACGGTCCTTCATCGTTACCTTATTCAGCTCCCTATAGTCTATGCACATCCGATGCGACCCGTCTTCTTCTTCACAAACAGGACCAGGGCTCCCCATGGTGAACTACTTAGCCTGATAAATCCCTTGTCTAGCAGCTCTTGCAGCTGCGTAGACAACTCCTGCATCTCAGGAGGAGCCAACCGATATGGTGCCTTGGCTATCGGAGCCGCACCAGGGACTAGGTCAATCCTGAACTCGACATGTCTCTCCAGAGGTATCCTAGGTAAATTCTCCAGGAATACGTCCAGGTACTCTCGCACTACCGATACATCATCGACTGTCGCCTTAACCTTATCCCGGGTATCCATGAAATATGCGACATAACCTGTGCAACCCTACTGAAGGTAACGCCTCGCTCTCGCTGCTAAGCATAAAGTCAATCCACTATGCGGCCTCTCGCCCTGAATCACTGTCTCTCTCCCACTAGGAGTCTGAATCCTCACTAGCTACTGCTCGCAGTCAATCACTGCCCCGTTGGGGCTCAACCAATCCATACCCACTATGACCTTATTCCCTCGCATGGGAATTGGAACCAAATCCACTGAAAACTGCTCGTTAAACAAATGTAGCGTACAACCTCTGTGAACCCTTACAACCCTAACGGTCCTGTCATCTGCTATCTCCACATCCAGTGGGCAATCCAGCTCCCCCGTAGCTCCTACGAATCGCTTGCTGAGCGTGAGCGACACAAAAGATCGGGTGGCACCCGAATCAAACAGTATCAAGGCTGATATACCATTCACTAAGAACGATCCTATAACAAACACATAAACATAAGCAAGAATCAATACAAATAAGGAGATAAGGATAGAATACATACCCATCACAACATCAGGAGCCACACGTACCTCCTCCGCAATAAGCTGGAAAGCCCTGCTCCTCGCCGTAGGCGCCTCTGCCCGGCCCTGACGGCCATCTGTAATCCTCAACATGGCAGGAGCGGGTTCTGCCACCTGTCCTGCTGCTGCTAGACTCAGACACTAGGCCTTATTGTGGCCCCTCTGATTGCACTGAAAGCAAATCAGATATGAAACTGCTGTGGTGGCGGTAGCTGTACAATCCCTGCTCATATGACCAGTTCGGCCACAATTGAAGCAGCCCGAACTCCCCGCCCTACACGCCCCCTCATGCATCTTGCCGCACTTGCCACACCGGTTGCGGCCCTGCTGGCTCCTCAATCTGTGGTCTGATAACTTCGGCTTCTTGCCCGAACTGCCTGTCTGAACCCCGTCTGGTTTCCTCTTCCTCTCCATCTCCAAATACAACTCCCTCTCTCGAGCCCTAGCAATCATGTCCTCCAGCGTCTTGCAGCTGGAGCGGCTCACAAACTGGTGGATATCAACCGCAACATCTCATGATATCGGGCCTTCTTCATCTCCTCATCCGCCACATACTGCGGAACAAGAAGGGCCCTCTCCCTAAACTAGGCGGTGATCTCCGCCACAGTAACTGTCATTTGCTCAAGATCCTGGAAATCCCTCGCAAGCTGTTGCACCTCAATCACAGGTGCAAACTCGGCCCTGAACCTGGCCGAGAAATCACTCCAGGTCATAGCATCTAGAACTGTATCATCCCCAATGGCTCGTCCGACCTCCTCCCACTAATCACATGTCCTGTCCTTCAGAAGACAGGATGCAAGTCGGACGCGTTGGTGACATCAGCCAACCATCTGTTGCTAGGAATGAGGTCCCGAGCCCCATGATAGTCGGGAGCTCCACAAGCCCCGAACTCCCTAAAAGTCAGTGTGCGCGACCCCATCATGGCCACCACCTCAGTGCGGAAAGCGCTCAACCTCTCATCTAGAAGCTCCAAAGTACCCTCCTTGACCGAACTAAAGATCACAGGAGTCTGGCCTAGAATGTTGCGTGTGACCTCAGACGAGATGAACTCCCTCGTCTGCTCATCTAACTGCCCGGCTCCAGAGCCTGAGCCTGATCCCTCACCAGTGCCTGAAGTGCCAACTGGCCTAGTGCGTAACGTCACCATACTAAAAATACACCATAACAAACATCAGTATACTCATCATAACTCAAGGGATCTCACATTTTACAAGTTTCCTGGGTTCATCTCAGCCTTCCTTGATTCGTGTACAGATCCTCTGCTTTAAGTAGTACGGGCCCATACTACCTTCCACATCTATCCGTACTTTCCTCAAGAACTGCCTCGACTCCACCAAGTCCCTTCTACTACTACCGCTGATCTCATGCTAATCTCATCCTAGGCTTGCCCTAGGGTACTCACCAACCCACTCTCCGCCATCAGCTGCATAAGAAGTCCCAGCTATCTCCCCCTAACTAGCTTGTGAATACTATTACATATCACTAAGACTAGATAATTATTCGAATGAGAGATCCTACCCTACAACGGTTGGACTCAAACAAGAGTTGCGCAATAGAGCTAGACCTAACCTTCTGAAATTATTTGGTCCTCGCAATATGTAACTTAACATATTCATTTACTAGTTAGTAAAAGGTAAGTAGGACTCCTAAAAGCATAAAGCAAGCAACATTCGAGCATCCAGTAAGCATAATCAAGCATATCTCATTCAGGCCATCACTGACTAATCTGTACTAGCATGCGGTGTTGGGTTTTGAGCATTCTAACACTCCTATGGTGTACATGCAACCCTAGAAACCTTGGATCTATGTTTTCTCTATTATACATGCAAATATTGATTTTTCCAAGGTTTCATCCTATCTAGCATATCATGAGGTATATGTAATATAAAACTAGTAGAATGACATACCTTTTCTTGTTGCTTGATTCCTTAAGACCTTGTGAGCCTAGCACCCCAAGTGTGATGCCTCAAATGTTTCACACAACACCAAAAACTCTTGGAATAACTTGAGAATAGAACACTTGTATGCAATTTTCGGCTAGCCCTCTCCCTTTTTTTTTCTAAGTCCCGATTTTGCTCCATATGAGGCTCCTTATATAGTGTCATGCAATTAGGGTTACACCATGCAAACCCTATTGTGCATGACCTTTCACTCACTCCATGATCCATGGGTTTTAACCTCCATGGAGCATCCATGGAGCACCTTATGGGTTTTAGCCCAATCTTGTGAATCATGGATAATAAGCCCATTATATAAGAATGAATGATTTACACAATTAATCCTCATACATTTAAATAGTCTCCTTTTGATCACAAAATTAATTCCAAATTAATTCTTGATCAATACTAATTAAATAATATGATTTCATATTAATATATTAGAACTTATAATATATTAATAAATCATAAGTGTCCTTTTTCCTCATTTTGTCTATCCAATTGTTATGATGCTATGCAACCCAAATGGATCATGCCAAGTCGGGTCAAGTACTTACCAAATATAGTTATGGACTTAGACACTATATCCAAAATGTGGTTCATAAAGCTTAGATACATATAACATGCACATAAGACATCATTCCTAGATCCTTAGTCCTAATCTGGCATGCAATTCTCATAAAACTGATACATATATAATAGGCACATACGGCATCCTTCCTAGATCCTTAGTCCTAATATAGCATGAAATTCTCATAAACATATCATAACATAAACTTGTATGGGTAATTTGGGAGTACTTACTTGAGCTCGGCTGATTGCATGCACCACCCTTTTTCTCTTTTCAAAGTTCTTTTCTCTTTTCAAAATTCTTTTTGTAAAAATGATCTTGTTTGGAAAATTTTCATACTAAGTTCTTAGTTTGAGTTCAGACACACCCGAGAGTGTGCCCGGATCCCTCAAACCAAGGCTCTGATACCAACTTGAAACATCCCAAAAATATAGTCCAAAAATTTCTTTTTAAATTCATTTAAGAAAAACCATAATGCTTGCACATCATAATAAAATCACAAGTTATGTATCCAAAACATCATATCCAAATAATGTATCAAAACCATGTATCAAAATATCAGAGTCTAAAAAATCCCAGGCTGAAAACTGTGGTGTGTGTCATGCAGTCATCCCGAGCTCTTCCCCTTACTAGTGGAAATACCTGAAACCAAAACTGAAAACTGTAAGCACGAAGCTTAGTGAGTCTCCCCAACTACCACATACCATACACATATCACATAAACATATCTTGGTCCCCGCCCCTGCTACATCAGGTCATCGCCCGACATCGGCTTTCTCGGTATCGGGCCTCGCCCGGCATCGAACCCTATTCGGCATCGGGCCCCGCCCGGCATCGAGCACATCTCGCAATACATATGAGCATAATCAAATAACACACATAAACCTAAAATATATCATTAACATTTAAACATTCCTCGCGCCCCGCCCAACATTGGACCGTAAAGCGGAAACATACTACCATTCCTCGGGAACGCCCCGGCATCGGACTGAAGTCCGAAACATACAAGTACAAACACATGCAAGAATCACAAAGACATCAAGCATACAAGCATTCCTCGGGACCGCCCCGACATTGGATCGGAATCCGGAAAACATATAAACCTACATCGGGCCCCGCCCGGCATCAGACCATTAGCCAAAACTACTACTAACTAAACGGGCTGGCCTTGGTGTCTTAGAACCGTTCCTACTGGAGGAAACTCACCTCGTATGCTAGCTGTGAAATCTCGTGTGAGGAATCTCTGACGGCTGCTCCAACGACTCCGCGGCTATCAATTTCACAATCACACTTAATCAAAATCTGATAATCCTTCTTAGGGTAAAATGACCATTTTACCCCTGGTCAAAGTCAAAGTCAAAGTTAAGGTCAACTCTCAGTCGACTCAACTCGTCGAGTTAACTCCTAACTCGACGAGTTCCTATACTATTCAGACTCGTGATCAACCGAGTCAACTCATCGAGTTCTACCTGGCATAGAATCGGGACAACCTGACTTCAACTCGTCGAGTCCCTTACTGGACTCGTCGAGTTCCCCTGTCTGTTTGGGCTATCTTAATGGATTAAGCCCCTATACTTCAAATCCAAGATCATGCTTCACATAAACCCTGAAAACGTCCTTTTAAGGGTAAAGTTTCTAACTTTACCCATTAATAACTCTTCTTAAAGGGTTTAGCTCAAACCCTAATTCCTTGGGACCTAGAACTTGGTCCTTATGCCATCCATGCACCCAACTAAAGCTTACAACCTCAGATCTAAACCCCTAACACTACTTAGACACGTTAAGTTGCCACCTTTTCCCACATGCATGGCCTTTTGGGGCTAAAAAGGCCAATAAGACACTTTATGGCTTGCATGGGGACTCCAATGGCATAAAGTTTGCACCTTTATGTCATAGCCCTTCTAGGTCCTAGATCTTGAAGAATTCCCACTTGGGTCGATCATTCTCCAAAAGCTATCATTCTTGAACCAAAACCCTCATAAAGATGGACATAATAAGATCTAATGAACTAATAGCCAAGATAGAAACTTGATTACGAGAAAATGTAGCAAATGGTGTGTAGTTTCTGGATCTACTCTTTCCCTCTTGAGCCCTCTATCTTCTTCTTCTTCCACAAGCTTCAAAAGCACACAAAATCACTCAAAAATGGCTCTCACACTCACAAAGTGCTCTAGGGTTTCGTGGATTAGGGTTTGGGACATGGAGGGTGGAAACGAGGCCAAGGGGTGGGGGTTAAGGAGTTTAAATGGGGTGCAAAACCCCAAAATTAGGGTTTCACTCTGGCCGATCTACTCGTCGAGTCGAGGGCTCTTGACTCGTCGAGTAGATAGCTTAAACCCCGCGCATAATCTGCCCTTTACTCGACATGTTAGGGTTACCAACTCGTCGAGTTACCCTTCCAAAATAAATAAAATAATGAGTTAAATGCATATCAGGAACTAGACGTTACAAAGAGGTCTAAATTTTTTTTTTTACAAAAAACAAACAACACCTAAATTAACAGAAAAAGATAGAATATTGGGTAAATCTGTAAAACCGGACACAAATGGTTTTTCCATATTTTAGCAGTATCCTATCTTTTTCAGTTAAATAAAATATTTTTCGGATCTTTTTTGCTAATTAGGCCAAAATAATGAGATTTTTTCTAAGAATGGTATAGGCTATTGGTATCCATGACCTTAATAAAGCTTGGTATTCATGACTGATAGTAAAGCTTGGTACAAACATGAAATAACTTTCCTTTTCTAGTTATAGGGTATTCATGACCTTAATAAATCATTAGACATATGATTTGGTATACTAGCTGCATGATTTTCATGTGCCAGGAACCGGAAGAAGGTTTTTAAAGCTCTGATGCTTGATTTCTACCTCCTTTCCCCAAAAATTAATTATATTGCAGGCCCATATTTAGATCAGTGGAGCCATGCCATTTACTGTATGGTTACAGTCGGTATTTATATCGCCTGTATCTTTATTTTTCAAATTAATATGGCTGGCATTCAATAATTATAGAAGGTACAACTAAATAACTCAGCCTTTATATTCTGTGATCAGTACTTATATTTCATCTAACATATGAACATTAGGTAACGTTAATCATTTTGACGGGATGATCATGGGCCACGTCATGAATACAATCTCTTTGCAAAAATGCTTCAAGCTTGTGCAATCTCTTTTCAATGGTCGCTCCTTTCAGAAAACCATTTACTATGTTTGATCTTAGCAAGTAATATGCTACTCGAGTAGCAAGTAACACGGTCGGTATTTACTCCATATCTAGAGCAGAATTAAAGGACTCTAACCACTCGAGTCAATCATATAGTTAAGAAGCCTAACCACCTTACTTTAAATTCTCTCATGAATACAATAAAAGCACCATGCAACTACCACCTTCGTCCCTTTAACTATTCATATATCCGTGTCTGACGAAGAACAAGATGATTATGTAAGACACAAGAGGAATAAAGAGAAGTTGAAAAAAGAAAAAGAAAAACTATTTGCAGCGACTCAGCATAGCAGCAGCTGAAGCAGCATACAGATTGTTTTGGTCCCTTCCAAGAGCCATTAATGCGTTCCTATTTCTCCATCATACGGCCTTTCTATCTGTTAATTCTTCAAGAAACATAAACAGTTAAGGTACATCGATTTTCCCTTCTTCACTCGGATGAATATATATAAATGTTATATGTACTGTCTGTTGTGTAATCCAACAGTCAATTTATTGATTGTGCTGAGGGAATTAATTATATGATGATCATTTAAACTTTACTGAATTAAGATTCTAAGTTTAATGGTGGCATGGATTACAAAAAAAAAAAAAAAAAAAAAAAAAACAAAAAACAAAAAAAAAATTATCCACCATGAAGGGGCGACATCCTTGCATATTTATTATAAACCATCATTGGATTTTTTATCATCATAGCTAAGGTACAGAAATTACTCCGTCTTATACTGTGTACGTTTATTTGTCTAGGAATTAGATTTTGTAAATCCAACTCAGGTTTTCTTGAGACTTCAAAATATATATCAAAATGGGTGATGTTCCGTTGGCCGCATTCACTGAAACAATTATTTTCTCCGTGTCATTTTGAGATAGACCTTAATGTGATGCTTAATTTTCTAATATTATTCATCTGGGACAATGGCTAGAGGTATCATGTGAGTACAATAAGAGATTGTTAATTTGTTAGGATAGGGAACTTAGGAAATCACAGAAAAATCACTGTGAAAGAAATACATGGAAACAAGAATTACCAAATAATTCAATTATAGTTGATGACCATTTTAAAGAAGATTGGTAATCATCCTCGTTTCTTTTACTCATATTTCTTTACCAATCCACAGTTGATTTTCCGTGGGTAAACTTTCGTGCCCAATTCAGCTTCATGTCTTGTCGCTAAAATTTCGTCGCAAATCAAAAAAATATTGGTAATGACCCTTGTTCTTTTACCCACAATGTTGGTAATGACCCTGGTTCAGTTACAATATTTTGTCACATATAGGTATAAGATATTGATTCCTTATGTAATTTTAACTGATTGTAAGACACATCATAATTATTTAGATTTGAGTGGTTTAATTAAAATCTCTCAGTGGTAGCTTTCACCACCACAACATCGACTTTCATATATAGCCTCTAATCAATGTACACAACACTTACGTGGTGTTTGTTTTTTCTCTAAGAAACCACGTGTGACCACTTATTGTTGTGTCGTGCAGCACACGCGTAGAACTTGGCCCTTTGTAGTTGGTTGTTTTTCAAAATACTTCTGACTTAAAAACTGTTGTGCGTGTGTTGCGTGGCGCAACACTTGACCTTCAAACCTCTTCACACATTACTTTAACTTATTGCAGCAGTTTGCAGAGGTTAAAAAGCAAACAAACTTTTTATTATATGATGCAGCCGTTTGGTTCCCCTCTTCTGCTAGAGAGTTGCAGAGGTGGTCCGCAAACTTCAGGGATTTTCGCTTCGAAAAAACAAACAGCACCTTAGCAACAAACCAAAGTGATCACGTGTTGTGGACTAATTTTTAGTGCCAGAGTTAGCAACAACTCTTCCTAATCAACGATATACATCGATAAACCTATAGAGTTTATATTCCAACTTGCATAGCCGAAGTTTAAATCTAAAACAACCAAATAGGTAGCAACAAATTTGTACTAGATTTGCAACTAAAGTTTATCGACATATAGCGACAGCAAGATTCTACGACGGGTTATCTAAGGATAATGGACGGTTTATCTAAAGATATCAATGCCGCACCAATAAATAAATTTACTAAATTCAATATGAAAATATTAAAAAATTAAAGAAAAGCTAGATTTTTTTGCAATGCAAAAAAGCCCAAACTAAAACAAATAAAGTCAATGTCAATATAAACTGTTACAATAAAATCAACATAAACTGTTACAATAAACAAAATTCAATTATACTATAGAGACTCGTAACTACACATTGTAGAAAAATAGAAGCATTATGCTACATAGTGCTGACAGTGGTAGCTACAAAGCCAACGCAATCCTAGTTGGCAAGGGATGTCCCCTAAGCACACCGCCTTTATGGGCGGGGGCTACTATGTAATTCGGGATAGTTTCGGTTATCCCTCAAAATTTCCTTTCAAATGTAAGTTTAGTGTTTTTTTTTTTGAAAATCCGTCACAAATCCGTTGGAAATCCGTCAATATCCGTAGGCAATCCATCACAAAGTCTGATACTTATGAATTTAGTATAAACTCGTCGGTTTAGTGATGGAAACTTACTTCGAAAACGAGTTTTTTTATTAGTAGTGCAACCCCTAAAAAATTTGTACAGCCACTGATTTTTCTTTCTAGATCCGTCACTAACCGTCTCGCACCCAATTCATCCCTGAGAGGCATCAACTCAACAACATAAACATGCAACTTTTTCTCTCTTCAAATTCTTCTCCCTTTCTCTTTTCAATGGCTTCCCCTCACCTCGAACTTTTTAATGTTATATTCTTTTTTAATTTTTAAAAATAAACCACATGGAATCATGAATGTTACCACCGCTTGAGGCATAAATTTGCATAGAATGTAAACATCCTAAATGGCATATGTGGTAGACAATGTTGGGGCCATAGAATGTCACCACTTCCATTAGCCTTTGCACAAGTCAATGTCGAGTGGCGGTTAAATTGTAGACACATCCTATAAAAATTTTAAATTTTTACATGAAGATCATCCTGTAAAAATTTAAAATTTTTACAGGAAGATCATTGGTAATTTTATTTGGATACACACTTCAAAATCTTAACTATCACCTCGATAGATTTCTTTTGGACTCTTGACGTTCTCTTTAAATAGGATCTTCCAATTTCCATTGAACACAACATCCCATACTTTTTTGGTGCGTCGTCTCTTGTTGTAGTCGTCGGGTCTGCAACTCCCATACCTTCAGAATTTTAAAACTATAAAAAAAATAGAGATGGAAAAGGGAATTTAAAACGGTACGTAGACAACCAGTTTACCGAGAACATGAAAATATTGAGAACGCAAAAACAGTTATGGACTAATAAATTTATAAGGATAAATTAGTCATTTTGTAGTTAAATTAAATTTTAACATATAAATATTAAATTATAATTTCTTAAAATATAGCGGTAATTATTATCGTTACTTGTTACCTAAAAAATGAATTATTCGATATTTATTTTCTTTCTTGTTAATGGAATGTAAAATTATTTATTATTATTTTTTACATCAAAATAAATAAAACACATTATAGATTTATAATATTATTGAATTAGCTTTGTAATTATATTTTTTCAAAGTTATATTCGTAAATGAATAAAACATATTATGTGTTTATAAATACTTGTAATGGTAAATAAACAAAGCACAATATGTAAATAAAAAAAATCCAATACATGGTAATCGTAAAAGATTCAAGAGAAAATGATATTATAGCCCTATAAATGTTTTGGATTTTGGTCGAATCAATCCTTTAAGTTATTTATGTGTTTTAGTAGGGAGTAATATTTTTTAGTCACTATAACCTACAATTACCATAACAGGTGACTTTTAATTAATTTAAAAAGTTAAATAAAATCCTCTCTCTATCTCTCTCTCCCCTGTAAATTATTTGCAGGACCCATCTTCATCTTCCTCATAGTTCCCCTCTTTCATTTTCATTTATTAAACTTATTTGTTCTTCATGTTATAATCATTACAGCGGAAAGTTAAAGATTAAAAACAACAAAGATCATTTTTGGTGTTGACGATGATAAACACAATTCAAAGATCTCATCAAATGCTAAAAGTTTAGTAAGATATTCATTTATATCTATCTCTCTCACCACCTCCTACCACCACCAACACTTCTCCATTCTCGTTACTCTTTTTTTATGTTATGTAAAAAACCCAAATCGGATTCATCCAGGAACACAATGAGAAATCCCAAATTAGTGGTGGTGCGTTTAACTTCAAGAGACAAAGGGAAGAGCCAATACTTTCAAAGAAATGAGACGAGGATGATGAAGAAAAACCAAACGTCACCCAAATTGAAGTTTTTTTGCACCCAAACATCTATACCGTCAACAAATTCTCCTTCTCCGACTCCATTGAGTTCTACTTCTCCGACGATTATGAGTGAAACCTGGTGATGAGTGAACCTGCTTCTCCGGTGATTACGAGTGAAACCTGCTTCTCCGATGACTCCGTTGAGTATGTTCTTCCAGCGATTCATATTGGAGTATGCTTATCAGAAATTAGGGCAGAACGATTTACTAAAAAATCAATGAATGAAACCTTGTAACCCTCACCGGTTGTGTGTGTACGTGTGTTGTGGGCCCCTTCGTCTTTAAAAAAAGGATATATTCGACCCGACAAAATCAACTTTGTTTCCTTAAAAGACACGAAAATAAATAAGTGGATTGAATGAGCTAATGTGCAAAATATCGTAGGGCTATAATGTCATTTTCCCAAGATTAAAACACTTCATTTATATCCATAAAATAATAAACATTGTAATGTAGAAAACAAGGTTTTATGTTGAAAAGTCTCATTATTTTAGGAAAAAATTTAATAAAGTGGTAAAAGTTTTTTTTTAACAGAAAAATCCTGATTATTTAAAATTTACCCCAATTAACGAAAAAGTCTTTTTTATATTTGAATAGAAAATGACAGATTATGTGGTTTTCTCTAAATAATGAAACTTTTCTGTTAAAAAAAATTAAAAAAGTAAATAAATAAATAAATAAGACTATATCAAAAAAAATTCGAAAATAATGAGACTTTTCTGAATAAAACCCGAAGAAAACATGACAATTATATTCATAAATAATTGAAATTGAAAAAGAAAAATCAAATTAAAAAAAAAAGACACTTATTTTGTTTCATGAAACTTAAAAAGAAAAATCTAATTCAGAAAAAACTATTTGTTTTAGTTTCACCACGTTCTCATTCGATATACGACGTTGTTTTTTAACCAAACCTTCGCTTTAAATCACATAGATTGTCGATCAGCCAAGCCAAAATGTTAATAAAAATAAAGATTTTTTGCAATTGCCTTTTAACTTACATATGCTCCTTGATTATTCTAGGTTGAGTTCCATTCGGTCCCCATACACGTCATGTATAATCCTCGCCGACAGTGATGATTAACTGAGACCAACATTACCCCATCCAATCTACAAATCGGGACCACTTTATACTAGCAATTGTGAATTTGGGTCTTTGATCCTATACGAGTATCTACTCTTTTGTTGTCTCTACAAACAACTCTCCAGAACATTATCTGGACGGAAGAATTTACAAAAAGAATCAACTATCTAATCATGTTTAAAACCAAATTAGAAACTAATTTATTAATGGTAAAGATCGGAATCTAAGATGAACTTCGTACAAGATTATACTAGTGGCTGATTTAGATACAATTGTCATGCAATCGAAAGAAATAATGCTGATTTAGATTGTTCTAGACATGTATTTAGAAAATTATGATACAAAAAGCTCTTCACAAGGACGATTTACCACATAAACAAAGTAAAAGAGACATTCAGCATAGAATCGCTTCTAGCCCAACGGTATCCGGTGTTGCCCTCCCTTGTTGAGGTCGAGGGTTCAAGTCTAGTAAGGGACATAGGTGGAATTTAGGAGTAGTTTAGGAGTAGAACAGATTTGTCGTTCCATAAAAATACACGAAAATATTTACACGAACAATGTTGCCTTGATAGATTAATTAAAATCGGTAGTTATTCCACCTTACTTTGGATTGGTTGAAAAAAAATCTTTTTTTCGTCAGGTGATATTCTAAATAGAATTTCGATCACAAGATTGACTTTCAATTGCCTATATGCACATCTAATGTGAAGATCGAAAAATACACGAAAATATTTACACGAACAATGTTGCCTTGATAGATTAATTAAAATCGGTAGTTATTCCACCTTACTTTGGATTGGTTGAAAAAAAATCTTTTTTTCGTCAGGTGATATTCTAAATAGAATTTCGATCACAAGATTGACTTTCAATTGCCTATATGCACATCTAATGTGAAGATCGAAATAGATTCACTACAGATAGAGACATCAAGAGAGTGATGAATACTTGTTGCCAGGGGTGGAGCTACTATGTAACCCGGATTACCCCTCAAAGTTTGCTGTCAAATGTAATTTAGTGACTTTTTGAAAACTCGTCACAAATCTGTCGGCAATCCATCACAAAGTCTGACAATTGTGAATTTACTATAAACTCGTCGGTTTAGTGACGGAAACTTACTTTGAAAATGAGTTTTTTTTCCTAGTAGACCAACCCTTTAAAAAAATTTTGGAAACCCTGGATTTCTTTTTGGATCCGCCATTGCTTGTTGCTACCTCAAGTCGCAAAGATTATGGTGACATATCACTTAAGGTGCTGATATAGTGTTGCGTGGCTGAGGTTTCACATTAGGGATCTATGAAGTCGATATATACAAAGTGGGGAAGAAAAAGTAATATATTCTCGCATTCTTAACATTTTGGGTGTTTTCGATTTAATATATATATATATATATATATATATATATATATATAAGAGAGAGAGAGAGAGAGAGAGATGTTCTTTTGAGAACAAAAATTGCGTGAAAACTTGAGAACTGGTTTTTGGCAAATACATTTCATATAAAACACCACCAAAACAATTTGTATCCATCTTGTATGCTTGTGGCAAGTTCAAGATCTAAAATGACGCAAAATAAATTGAATATTCATGTGCATGTGTGCATATATATGTAAATTCGATAATTCAAGTTGTATTTCAAAACAATCGACTTGCGACAAGCTTAAAGATTGGCAAAAAAATTGGTGGTATGTTGAGTGAAAATTGTTTGTTGAAAAAACAGTTCTGAAATAGAAACTATACATAAATAAATACATGTGTGAATGTGTGTATGTTTGTATGTCCGTGTGTGTGTGTGTGTGTGTGTGTGTGTGTGTGTGTATATATATATATATATATATATATATATATATATATAGACTTAGGTTATTTTGTTTTTACTGACTATTGTGTGCCAAAATGCACAGATCTGGACCACCGGATGGAATAGAATCAAACGTCATGATCCGATGGTCTATGATATTAGAATATGATAACATGTACCATATAATCACACAAATTTCAGCATACGGGCATTTTAGTCAATTAACCTATATTAAAAAAGGAAATTTTCGGACTTTTAGGGATAATTAATTCCTTTATTTATAAAAATCTGAATATTTTAAATTAATTCAAATTTGAAAATCCGATTTTATTCTGTCATAATGACATAATGCCAACCATAAACTAGTAAATATATTTTTCGATTTATTCTGTCAGAATGACAGAATGCCAATCATAAACTAGTAATACATTCTTGAAAAAATACACAAAATCGATTCTTGAACTAATAATATACCAAATAATTACATTGTATGATTGTGATTCATTGAATAATAACAACATTCTAAAAGAATAACAAGTGTAATTCTTAAAAAATAACAACATTCTTAAACACTGAGTGTGATCATTCTTTGATTCATTCTTCAAGCCTTTCCCATCAGGTCTTCAAGTCATTCTTCAAGCAATTTCTATCACAAATTCATTGCCAAATATTTTGTAGTGATACATTTGTAACAACTGCATATTAAACATATAAATAATTGACTACAATTCTATCAGAATACAATAATAATATTCTTATAGAATAAACTATTCTTGCAGAATGGTTTTTAATATTCTTAAAGAATTTGTATTATCAAGAATATACCCAACGAATAAAACATTTGAAATATAAATGCATGAAAAGATCATGTTAACACAAAAGGTGACTAAAAAAACAATTAGAATATATAAACCATCTTCGGCTCACAAGTTTTTTGTTGTGAAAAATGATGATCTATGAAAGCACCAGGATGAAGACTCCCTGTATGTATTCCAAATGCATTATATTCCTATTCAATTTCTCTTTATGTATAAAAAAAGCATGTTACAAGAAGAAAAAGAAACCAAATATCCAAACCACATGGAACACGGTAAGGGAACAATAAGTAAGAAGAAGACCCTCCAAGGGTAAAAAGGTCCAAATATATAGTATCTATCCCACCAGGTGTAAAAAACCACCTTGGTTTGCACCTGCAACTTGTGTAAATTATAATTCTGAGATTATAATCACAGCTTCTTTCATGGGTGATGATATTTCCACTTGTATAATTTATCAATCCACTTAAAATAAAAATATTTTGACCATTATGCCCTTATTTAAAATTTACAAAATATGAAGATTGATAAGAATACCTAACGACGTGATCAACGCGATTCTTCTTGCCATACGACGGTTGGTTCTCCTTCGTAGTCACCGTTCAAAAACTGTCGCTGCTTCTTCACCGGTTGCTGCTGCTTCTTCTTCCTTTGTTGGTTGTTGGTACTGAAGAAGTTGGAGCCCTAAATTAAGAACATAGCATAATCACAGGGTTGAAACCATCAAACAAATCTTAAATTCTCATTTTTTTCATATGTATTCTCTATTACAAGAACTCAATTTTGTTTTCAAAACTTTCTTCGTGCGTTTTGAAAAACCATTCAATTAGTTTCATTGTTTATTCCTTGGTAATCATCAAATTATAATTATAAAGTAATTATTTTGTATTACTCATGTTTATTACCACAACCCCACTTGAGTAAATTAGGTTGGGATATTTGTATTTCAAAAGAAAGAAAAAAAAACACTTCAGAATACACGATTAAAATTCCAAATTCCAATATCACCCGATGAGAGGTATTTTATTTTTTTCTTAAGCAAAATCCAAAACAAACAAAATTCAATTCCATAATTATTTGAACAATACACTTTTCATTGATACGTTTCACAACTACGATGCATGGAAACGCCCTAATAGTTGCCGCTCCCGTATCAGAAACGCCGGGGAAACGGATACGCCGGCGAAATGGCCGGGAAACGTTTCCGGCGAGTATCGGCAATTTCAGAAACGTTTCCTGTAAGTTTCCTTCACGTTTTTTTTTGTTTTTTTTGTATGGGCTTTTAATTGACGCCAATAGAGTAATGGGTTGTCCTATAATTAATTGTTGTAGTCCTTTATCGTGGTATTACCCTACAATTAGTCAATTGCAACTAAACAATCCTAAACGGCTAATTGCTAAACAGAAAGCAGCCTAAGAGAAGCGATCGCTGCTGCCTTGCGCCCTTGCCTCTCTGTTTCGTCGATCAAGAAGACAAGAAGTATTTAGTACATTTGGACTTTAAACTTTACATATTTGAATTTTTTTGAATATATATATATATAGATATATATATATATATATGTTTTTTCATATTTTTATATTGCCGTATCTATGCCGTATCCGTATCTTGAATTTTTGAGTTTTGCCGTTTCCCGTTTCCGTTCTGTATCCGTTTCCCGTTGCCGTATCCGTTTCCGTGCAACTTAGTTTCACAATCCAAAATATAATCATAATCAGTTTATCAATTGGCATATGAATTGAGAAGACAGATTCTAAGAATATACTCCTATCAATCTAATTGTATGTATCAAGTGGCCTAATTGTTATTGAAATCTAAATCATGTAATTCAAAATCCCGGTAAGGCACATATTTTATTAATTGTAAAGGAACCAAATTCAAAGAATTCTAAATAAACCAATTTCAATACCAAATAATCGAACGTAACAAAAATATTATGGTGAACAAATAATGGTTGAGAAGATAATGTTTGAAAAGTATAATTTCATACCTAATGGATGTTCAATTTGTGTCTATGAAGGTGGAATACACGTTTTGCGTATTTTTATGTCATCTCTTCGCTCCACTCATTCTCTTGTTTATTTTGCCGTCTGTTAAGCAGCCCAAGACTCACTTGTCTGATGGTGTTGGCCGGCGAATGAGTCCAGCTCTGACCCACCTGTCTTCTTCGATCGCATAGTTTCTCGATTCTTATTTCTGTTTCCGAAGTCTTTCCCTCGAGTGCTCCTTTCATCTTTGACCGTGGGTGGTTTAGGATCGATTGCATAGCACGAAGAGTCGATGATGGAGATAATGATGGTGGTGGTCGGCAGCCAAGATGATGATGACTGTGGACGATGGTTTTTAGAGAAAGACGGGAAAGGGTGGTGGTGTTATAGGTTTTAAAACTGATAACCTAATTTAAAGGGGGATATTATTTGATTTTATTAATTTACCATAATTGGTTATAGTATAGATTACTAATATACCTTTATATTTATTATTAATGATTTATTTTTTCTTAAATTCCCATTGGTCCATAGATGCATACAATAGTTACTGGAAACATTTGAACCTAGCGATATATATATATATATATATATATATATATATATATATATATATATATATATATATATATAGAGAGAGAGAGAGAGAGAGAGATAAGACCGGGTGAGAACTCATTTTAAAGTGAGGACTCGTGACGACACCTTAAAAAAATAAAAAAAAATCTAAAAAAAATACAAATAATAAAATCGAGCGAAAATCTATCTCCATGAGAAAAAAAAATTGGAAAAAAATTTTGGATCATTAAAATTGAATCATGGATCATAATGATTCAAAATTAAAAATTAAAATTGAATCATGGATCAATTTTAATGATGCAAAAAAAAATTTCTAATTTTTTTTCCCGGACATAGATTTATGCTCGATTTTATGATTTGTATTTTTTTTTATATTTTTTTTATATTTTTTTCAATTTTTTTAAGGTGTTCTCACGAGTTCTTATTTGAAAATTAGTCTTCACAGAAACCGGACCCCACATATATATATATATATATATATATATATATATATATATATATATATATATATATATATATATATATATATATACACACACATGTACATACATCCATACGTCCATACATACACATGGGTAATCTCAATATATTTCTTTCTTTTATATTGTCCTTAATACACAAATATCTTTCCATTGTCTTTGGATTAGGGTTTTCTATAATTAATTGAATTTAATAGTTTTAAAATTTCATCTAAAATATGCATAACACTGAGGTTGTGGTAAAATAACAACATACATAAATACGATTACTCCCCAAAGATGTTTTTATTTTGCCATTATGGGTAACCATAACCATCTAAAATATGCATAACACTGAGGTTGTGGTAAAATAAAAACATACATAAATACGATTACTCCCCAAAGATGTTTTTATTTTGCCATTATGGGTAACCATAACCTTCGATATGTTTTCAAAAGTATGGGTACTTGCTCCGATACTTTACATATTCTATTAACTTTAGAATATGTATAACACTTATCTCTTTAATGTTTGTCTATAATTTAGTGATATCTATTAGGAAAGCTTATGATTTAGGATGATTTTTTTATGTTATTCAAAACAATAACGTGTCCCTTCATTTTTAAATTGGAATGATCTCATTTGATTCATGTAAGTAAAGGTAACGTACCATTCATACTCCATTTGGAAAACATCACATTATTTGAAAGTTGCTAAAGTTTTGTAGGAATACAAACTTATATTGGAAATTATTTCTTCGATGGGCATCACAAGTTTTAACACCATAATGGAACAACATTATTTCTTTTTTGTTAAAGATCATAGAAAAAAAAATCCACATTCTGTTTGAGAGTTTTTCAACCAAGAATGACCAAAGCAAGTACATCTTTCTAAGTGATAAAATGTAATAAACACCTGAACCAATGATTATGGATTTGAGTTTTTATTACATGGGCTAAAATCATCAATACATACTTGAGACAAAATTTATGTATTCTTTTTCAATATCATGAAAGGCCATGTTAAAATGCTTTCACGCCCAACCATCCATAGGATATACCACATTTTTGGTTTTATTACATGATATGACTAACATGTTATACGTTTTTCTGACTTATTTGAATATACCAACATTTAAATTATTGTTCTTATGGGCATGTAAGTTTGTATGAAATGCATCACCTACTTACTCCCACTATTGTTATATCGACATTATCTACATAATCGGAAACAAAACAAATAAGAATCTTGTTTATTGAATAACACAAAATGGTTTTTAGAACAATGAATAATTTCTTTTTCCAAACCTAATGTTCAACATGTGTTGGTCTCGAAAAATTTAGCAACTATCGCCTCTTTATCGAGTAGAATGACTTTAAACATTGGAAGTACATTATTATATGTTGTATCGATAGAAATATAATATGATTTCTAGTTAAACAAAGTCGCATGGATTCTCATTTTAAATGCTTTTGATACACATCCTACAAAAGCAATTTGGATTATTCTAAAATGTCATATATGGTATTGGTTGACAGATTTTGGCCTCTTTGATATATCCCCAGCAACACGTACCAAGAAATTTTTCACTTTTTCACTTTAAGCCACCCGATAAGAAGACTTCCTAGGGACTCACCCATCCTGGTACTACTCTCACCCAAACATGCTTAACTTCAAAGTAATTATATGATATGCTTCCTTTACGTCTTTTAAACGTGTCCTGGTAGAGGAGATCTAGTACTACTCTTGCCTAGGCATTCTTAACTAAAAAGTTCTTATAGGATATGTTGCCCTTACATCTTTTAAACGCGTCTTAGTAGAGAAGTCCTCCATATCCCTTATAATGAGTGCTTAGTTCTCTTTGTCAGACTATTCCGGATGAGAGGCATTACTCTTTCTCCCCTCCCCCTCATAAGGGGTTGACGTCCCCGTTGATTATCGAACACCGCCGGTGTATTAGATCTGATACCATTTGATACATCCCCATCCATACATACGAAGGTATTTTCCACTTTAGGACACCCGAAACGAGTACTTCCCATGGGGCCACCCATCATAGTACTACTCTCCCCAGACGCACATAAATATAGAGTTCTTGTGGGATCAAATTGCCTCATGGATTTAAAACACGTCTCTCACCCAAACATGCTTAACTTCAAAGTAATTATATGATATGCTTCCTTTACGTCTTTTAAACGTGTCCTGGTAGAGGAGATCTAGTACTACTCTTGCCTAGGCATTCTTAACTAAAAAGTTCTTATAGGATATGTTGCCCTTACATCTTTTAAACGCGTCCTAGTAGAGAAGTCCTCCATATCCCTTATAATGAGTGCTTAGTTCTCTTTGCCAGACTATTCCGGATGAGAGGCATTACTCTTTCTCCCCTCCCCCTCATAAGGGGTTGACGTCCCCGTTGATTATCGAACACCGCCGATATATTAGATCTGATACCATTTGATACATCCCCATCCATACATACGAAGGTATTTTCCACTTTAGGACACCCGAAACGAGTACTTCCCATGGGGCCACCCATCATGGTACTACTCTCCCCAGACGCACATAAATATAGAGTTCTTGTGGGATCAAATTGCCTCATGGATTTAAAACACGTCTTGGTATAGAATCTCTCCGCGTCCCTTTTTAAGGATTGCTTAATTCTCCTTCATATCCAATGTATGGTGATAGTGTCTACTCTTTTAAAGAGAAGTGTCTATCATCCGACGTCAAACGGGAAGGGGAACTAACCACTTGTTATAAAGGGTATGGATAGCTTCCTTACTAAGACACATATTAAATTCGTGAGCACAATAGCTCCTACAAGAAATCTACCATTCAGCATGTTCAGGCGAGGGTAGTACAATGATCAGTGACCCCTCGGAATTCATCGCGTCGTGTGGCCCAAAAAGGATGATATATTGGTATGTATGTTTGGGGATGTTACAAATGGTATCAGATTTGGTACACATCTAATGTTGAGTATTCAACGGGGACGTTGACCCTTAATGAGAGGACCAGAAAGAGCAATGCTCCTACTCCCACATAGACTGGGAAAGAGAACTAAGCACTCCTTATAAGGTGTAACATCCCAAAAATCATGACAAAATTTTCATTTTTTAAAACCATATCGAATTCTATAAAATATAAAAAACATAGTTTCCAAAAGTCATAATTATAAACAGAGTATCCCAAAATAATAGGTCAAGGAAATATCCAGGATGATGTGCACAATCAAGCATTCACCTTGCCTCTGTCCTTTGAAATACCCAAAACCATAAAGTCAAACTGTAAGCCAAAGTTTAGTGAATTTCCCACAAAATACCACACATAACTAAATAGATAACACCATGCATATATGAGCCTTTAGAATGACTAGACCACCTCACAAGGCATGCAGCCTATCTGGACCGCTCTACGAGCCTATGGCCTGACTAGACCGCCTCCTAAAGCCCACAGCCTATCCGGACCTCCATGGGTATCTTGGCCTTCAGCATAAAGCAACACCGTGTCTACCCAACCACAATATGTTGACATATGCAACAGATAAACATAAACATATAACCAACAAGTACAAGTACGCATATAGATCTACTAATCTAATAGTTCGCTACAGCTTAGCAACATCCTATATACCAGGATACATAACACAATGTAGTGGGCCCGCGTTGTTTCCTTCGACCCACGAGTACAATGAGGAAAACTCACCTCACAGTCAGAAAGATAGTTGAGCTGATCTCTGCTCCAAACAATGTCTCTGCAGGTCACCTATATAATAAACATGGACCCAGCCTCAATCTACTATTCAAATTACCCCAAATGACCAAAGTCAAACTTGGTCAAAGTCAACAGGGAACAGTCAAAAGTTAAAGGTCCACATCATACCGAGTACGCCTTGCGTACCAGCTCTACGCCATGTGTAGAGCATTGCTTGGCTTTTACGGGACAACCTAGAGTTGCACGCGACATACCTATATGTACCCCCTACGTACTCGTGTTGAAGCCAAACATTCTATCAAGTTCTTAATACAGAAAGTTAACCATCCAATTCTAAGATCTGGTTCCCAATAGCTCCATAATGGATAAAGTTTTGAACTTTATCCATTAGAATGGTCCAAACAACTAAGATCTAGTTTTTAAGTCTCATAGGGACCAAAAATGCATCTTTTTCAACTTAATCCATTAAGTCCAAGTCTCCAACATTCATATATGAATCAATATAATGCTTAGATGGATAAAGTTTCCAACTTTATCCATAACAATGTCACAATCTTTGAAGATCTAAACTTTATTCACTAAAATGACCAAAAATGCTAACATGACTTGCATGGCTTAATGAACAAGCACCAAAGCACAACTTTCCAAATACAATAAGTCCCAAGAGTGCTCCATATAGCTCAAAAGGTGTTATAGTTGCCTCAACTCCCAAATACAAGCTCAAAGGATCAAAAAGTGACAAAAATGGCCAATAACAAGATCTAAGAAATCAATGAGCAAGATAGAATCATTTTACTCACAATGGTTTAGAAATGAAGCAACCTTACTGGATCTATACTCGAACCCTTCTTCTATACACTTTGATACCACCCTGTTCTGCCATATTCTACCTTCCAATGGAAGAATAAGCTCATAAATTATGTCAAAGCTCAAAAAGAAGTAAGAGGAGGTTGGGGTTTCTCAAGGAATGATGTTAGGTGATGGAGGCTTGTTATGAGAGGGTTTTCCATAAGTTAGAGCCCTTAAATAGGGCTCAAAACCGAAGATTTAGGGTTTTGATATGCCCATATTACGCCCTGTGTAACATAAATTACGCCATGCGTAATTCATTAAACCCGCTTTACGCCCTATGTAACTCAAAAGCCCCTAATTCCTACTACAACTTCAAACAACCATAACTTCTTCCTTTCAACTCCGTTTTCGACGTTCTTTATATACATAGAAAGGTATTGAAGAGCCCCACTATCCTATCTAAGTAATTTTGACATAAAGCATACCCAATGAAAAATTCTTAATTCATGAAAGAAGTCTGAAACATCACTTTTCCCATTTTACCCTCTGACTCCAAAACACAAACCAAGAGCTTGGATCATATAACCAATATTATCTACATCTAATAGGGTCTAAACCCCATTCCCTTGAAGCCTAAGGCCTTTACTTGATCTATTTAGTGTCCATAATCCCGAAATAAGAAACTTTTCAAAACAGGATGTTACAACTCTCCCCCACTTATATTGGATTTCGTCCTCGAAATACATCTTGGTTAGAATCTCTGAAACAACGCCAACATTTTCCACAAGTTCCCTCTAACCATTTTGAAATCAATAAATCTTATAAATAAAACTCGAAAGACTACTCAGAAACCCATAGTTGCCAACAAACAACCCAATAACTTAAAACTACTCAACTGCAATAACTTTCTCTCTCTCCCTAAATGAATGACCCCACTCATAACAAACTACTCAAAACCGGGAAAATATCGAAGTTGCGAATGAACTAACAGGAAAATATTGAAGTTACGAATGAACTAACTTATACTTCATCGAATCTAGAATCCATCAATCTAAAATTTCTAGGGACAAACATACTGGCTGATGATCATCCACTCTTCATACTTATCTCAAGTCTCTGACCAAAAACACCACCAGACCGAGTATAACAATACTCAAAATATTTCGATCACGAACTTCAATCCAACCCAAGCTCAAAAACTGCCTAAAATTTCTCAGATACACACTGGACTTCCTGTCAAGTCATCACCATCCTACCGCTCCCACGAGTGTATCAGTGGTCAATCCAAAAGAAAATCTTGGGCAACATACATACTCTCATGCACTCAGGGGTATAATTTAACTATCAATTCATCCAACGTCCCTACAAATAACTCTACCACTTGAAACTGATCTTGCACCAACGAATAAGGATCCACTAAGGAACTCCACGAGGAACTGCCGATAAACAACCATGACTTTTCCAACAAGTCAAAATCCTACCAAAAATCAACCCCTACCCATCGGCTACTGACACATCAATAGTATTCCCATACTGTTCAAAATACCTAAATTAAACCAAATACCAAACAAATTATACCATATGGATCTCCATGACATAATTATCGGCCCAATATATAGGAGAAATCCACGAAGGTCCAGAAGAAGTCGTGACACCTTCCAACCATTGGAATGAGAAGCGCACGGTTCCTCACCGTCCTTGCCATCACCCAATCTCAACCATGAAGATTCCCGGTCAGCACCCGAAAGGTCTATAGACATACGACCATCATCCCAATGACTTGCAAGAATCCTATCAACGTCCCACTAACCCAGTGAATGCTACAGCTACCCTGCTGTCTTACAACCCTTCCACAGCTGTCATGGGCCCAAGCCATTGTCTTACCAACTGAAGATTTTTATCGATCGAATACACTCAAGTGTGAATAATAAACAACAAATAAACTAAGAAAATATAAACAGAAAAACGAAAGAGCACGGGTAATCACAAAGATACTTTCACTAAGAAAGAATGTTCTCACCAAGAGAATGAGGTCACAACGACGGTCACCAAGACTTGCATTAGGGTTTCACCCTAATGTTGATTATATAAGACTATAATAACACATATCCCACTAATTAAGGGATGTATACCTATCTAAGTGAAGGTCTGATCCTAATCACTAATATTACAGATCAGATATCTATTATATATACAACGTATAACTTCCTAATATACAAAGATCACTAAGATTATGGAGTTCATGTTGATACTGATCATTCTGGAGCTGGCGCTGGAACTGATGCTGACGATGATGCTGGTTTTGGTGGTTAGCGTGTAGCGTTTGACTCATCAGATCATAAGGTGTGACCTTACAATCTCCCTTATCTAATGATGTCAAAACTAATTTTCAACAAGTTCTTTAGCAATTCCCCCCCATAAAGATAAGAACTTCCTTTCTTGAAACTGATGACATAATCGATTCTTCACTTAGAGATATTATGGAAATATGTCGAAGACAGCATATGGAGGATCATATATGTCGAAGATTGAATTGAAATATCCCCCCGCCTTGAGAAAATGAAGATTGGTTTCTCCCCCTTTTTGACATCATCAGCAGTAAGGTACTAGTGGAAACGATAATGTGGGTTTGAACTATCAACCAATGACATAGTAGTGTGAGGTCTAATCAGCGTATGGTTCTATATGCTGAATCACCCACTTCATTTATTATAAGAATAAAAGGAAAGAATGGAATGATACATGTGATACATTCCAGTATGAAATGTAACCATCGGAAAAAAGTGTCGAAGTTTTATCAGTGTATGGAAAATACAATGAATCATTAACTTCTTGTATTATAAGATTTGTTGGGATAGAATGGGTAGGTTTATGTAATACATCACGGACAATGATATACCCATCGAAACAGATTTTTTGAGTTCTCATCAGAGTCTGGCTTCATACGCTGAATCATAAAGTTCTAAAGAAAAATGTATGGTGAGAGTGGATTTGTGTGTGTGATAAGCTACGGTACGTAGCCTAACCATCGAAAAATATTTACAAACTCTCATCAGTGTTTGGTATATCACAGTGAATCATTAAGTTTTATTAAGGAGAATTTGAGGAGAGAATGGAATTTTTCAATCACGCTGAGGTTAAATCCGCGTGAATCATAAACAGTGTAAAATTATCAATAAGAAGTGGTTTATCTTTTGTATCATAAAGTTAAGTTTCAGTCTATAATTTATAATTCACCATAAATTCATCTATTGTTGTACAAGACAAAAGTGGTAAGGAGATAATAGCGTAAGAGATGGTCAACAAATGAATAGTTAAAAAGGAATATACAGGTTTTTAGAGGCCCTTTACGTAGACTTTTTCAGAAGATTCATAAAAAGGATGCTAGAAAATCTTTTTATTTAAAAGCTCATGAATCAGTTCCTTTTCTTCGAGATGCCTCTTCCTCAATATAGTCTATAAAAGAGTACACAAGCAAGAACAAAAGCATCAATACAAAATACAATTTACAACAAACCATGAGAGAAGATGTATTTGATTGTTAAAGTGTTGCAGATAGATTCCAAGCTTCATGTTCACCAAGAACAAAAGAAGAACATGAGCTAATCTTCGTAACCAACGAGTTAATGGGCTCTAATCTGTGTAACCATCAGGTTGACAAACTCAACACGAGAGCAATCAAGGTTTTATCAGATTATGATTCAGTAGATAAAAGTAAGACTCATTATATTGATGGTTGCTTCTTGTATCCATAACTCCGAGTGAATGAGAAAGAGGGAATTGTCAACAAGAAGAATACATGATGCCAATATTCTTCTCAACGACGAGAGCATTCAAAACATTTTCAACGACCCCAACTCTTTCTAATTCCAGATGGAAGAAATGCAGATCAACATGATAGAAGATTGATATCCCTGAAAGAGAAAATAGAAAGAAAAGAAAGCACTTGTAAACATTAGATACAAAACTTTTACACAAACTATGTAAATTCTTTGATGAAAGTATGATAAATGAAGCACTTTTTTGTGTTTTTTAGAAAAGTACATAAAAGCAATGTTTTTCAAGCGAGTTAGAAAAAGATTAAGTCATTGAAAGAATGTCAAGATCTATAATCAATTTATTCAGGGTCTTCTTGTCCAATGACTTAGTGAAAATGTCAGCCACTTCATCAGTGGATGGAATGTAGAACAACTCCACTTTTCCCTTTTGAACTATGTCCTTAATGAAGTGATGACAAATGTCGATGTGCTTGGTCTTGGAATGCTGCACCGGGTTCTATATCATCTGAATGGCGTTGGTGTTGTCACAATAGATGTGAGTCTTTGAGAAGTTGAGACCATTGTCTAAGAGCTAATTTTGAATCTAGAAAATCTGAGCACAACACCTTCTAACGGCTACATATTCAGCTTCAGCAGTAGAGCAAGCCATTGATGTTTGCTTCTTGCTGGACCAACTCACCAGTCTGTCTCCCAGCATTGAAGCCCCTCCTAAAGTACTTTTTCGATCAATACCACATCCACCATGCTCCAAATCAGTGTACCTCACCAGCTTGAATTCAAAATCACGAGGATACCATAACCCAAGATTGGGTGTATGTTTTAAGTAACAAAAGATTCTTTTTACAGTGAGAATATGAGATTCCTTAAGATACGCTTGATATTGAGTACACAATATGGTGACGAACATAACTTCAGGGCGACTACCAGTAAGGTAGAGCTGTGAACCTATCATTCCTCGATACAGGGTTGCATTCACATTAGCACCAGTTAGATCATTAGAGATAGACGTTGATGAAGACATTGGAGTCTTTGTTGGTTTGCTATTAGAAAATCCAAACTTCTTCAGTATGTCTGCAATATACTTAGCTTGACAGAAAAAGATTCCATCAGTTAGTTGTTTAACCTGCAAACCTAAAAAGAAAATTAGTTCACCCATCATGCTCATTTCAAATTTCGTGGCCATAACCTCAGTGAACTCATTACTTGGCTTCTGATTAGTGGATCCGATAATGATATCATCAACATACACTTGATAAAGGATGATGTGAGATCCTGAACGTTTGATGAACAAGGTGTTATAAATTTTTCCTTGTTTGTACCCACTCTCTAGAAGATAACTAGCAAATATATCATACCAAGCCCTAGGTGCATGCTTCAATCCATAGACATCTTTATCAAAACGATATACATGATTCATAAATTCTTCACTTTTAAAACCTGGAGGTTGTTTTAAAAAGAATTCTTCTTGAAGATCCCTATTTAAGAAGTTAGTCTTTACGTCCATTTGATTGACTTTGAAGTTCTTGAAAGAAGCAAAAGCAAGGAACAATCATATTGATTCAAGTCTAGCAACAAGGGCAAAGGTTTCGTTATAGTCTAACAGTTCCAGCTGACAAAATCCAAAGCCACAAGCCTTGCCTAGTGTCTAATGATAATTCCATATTCATCCATCTTTTTTTTGAACACCCAGTGAGTACCAATAATGCTTCTTCCTTGAAGCCTAGGAACTAGAGTCCACAAAAGATGACGTTCAAACTCATTTAGTTCGTCTTGCATGGCCTTGTGCCAATTGGCTTCCTTGAAGGCATCACCAACATTCTTTACTTCAATCATCTTGACAAAATTCACAAACATGCAAAAGTTGTTGTTGACTCTGCTATGAGTGAGAATCCTAGAATTAACATCTCCAATGATTTGAGATTCAGGATGATATCGAAAAACTCTAGGATTAGTACTTTTGTTCATATTATTCGAAACTAAATCTTCCTGATTTGATGAGTTAGATGGATAAGCTTCTTCACAGACGACAGCCTGATCTTTAGAGTCAGAATGAGAGTTAACAATTTGATCAATATTGGGAATAACAGGCTCAGTGAAATTTGGCAAAAACTCAGGAACAAGATCTGAAGGACTGAGGGTAAGTTCACTAAAAATGGAGAATGGATGATCAATCTGATCATGAACGAACGAGTCTCCATCAAACGTGACATGATCCATTTCGTCGACAATTTTCCTTGAAAGATTGAATACCCTGAATGCCTTGGACACACATGAGTATTGCAAAAACAATCCTCCATCAGCTCTAGCTTCGAACTTTAAGCGTTAGTCTCTTTGATTCAAAATGTAGCAGACACAATCAAACACATGAAAGTAAGAGATGTTAGGTTTCTCCCATGACGATTTACATTGATGGAACAGTTTTGAGTATAATACATTGTGTTAACAGTTTTAGCCCAAAAGGATAGAGGAATACCAGTTTCAACAACCATAGTTCTCCCAGCTTCAATGAGAGTATGATTTTGTCTTTCAGCAATCCCATTTTGTTAGGGAATTTTAACAGCAGATAAGCTTTGAGAGATTCCTGAATTTGAGCAAAAGTCTTCTAGAGAAGAGTTTTTGAGTTCAGTGCCTTGATTACTATGTAATTTTCTGATTTTATGATCATAAAGAACTTCCAATTGCTTAATGAGTGAGATGATTCATCAGCAGCATGACTTTTATTTCTCAAAAATATTACCCATGTAAATGTTGAATATTCATCTATGATGACGAGAGTGAACTTTTTTCCAGATCTTGACTTAATTGGGACCGGTCCAAAAGGTCCATATGGAGGAGATGAAAGGGTTTAACGATGGAGGAACAAGACTTTGGCTTGAAGGATGACTTGGTTTTCTTTCCTTTTTCACATGTTGAACATAGTTTATCTTTGACAAACTGCATCTTAGGAATTCCTTGCACAAGATGATTCCCAGAAATCTTTGATATGTTCTTGAAGTTAAATTGAGATAGTCTCTTGTGCCACAACCAATTCAGATGAGACTGATCACGAGAGAAGAAACAACTTCGAAAAGAGTTGTCAACAAGAAACATGTCCATAATATAAATGTCATTCTGTCGATTTGCAGTCAATACAGTGACATTCTTTTGATTAACAACTTTTCCTTCCTTCTTGTTAAAGTGAACTTCATAGTCAGTGTCACACAGTTGGCTGATTGAGATAAGATTGTGCTGAAGACCTTTTACGTATGAGACGTTCTTGAATACAACAGAATTGCATGTGATGGTTCCATATCCCATTGTAGCTCCCTTGCCATTGTCTCCATATGTAACAGTTGGAGCATCCTTTCTTACAAACTCATCCAGAAGTGACTTGAATTCAGTTATGTTTCTTGAACAACCACTATCTAAGTACCACATATGTTCTTTACCCTGAAAAACTAAAATGTAAAATTGGTATACAATGACCCATCTTGCAATGGGTCACTTAAGAGAAAATATGACAACAAGCATCAGGGAGATAATTCAATGAGTTTCCCTTTTTGATCCATTTATCATTTCAAGTCGCAATGTTGTCAGTACGAATAGAGCTCTTTTCAGATGTACACTTGACTCTATGAGAAGCATCACCGCACCGATAACACACTCTAGTTCTAGGGTTCGTTCTTTTAACATTCGAGCTTTGTTTTATTTTAACAACAAGATCTTAAGAATACTGATCATAAGATTCAAAAACTCTTTCTTTAGTTTTGGATCAATAAATTTCATCAATGGTATGCTCAGATGACAATTTTTCATGAGACACAGATGAGATTAAAAAATTATTTGAAATAGAAAGCTTTGATTTATCTTCATATTTAATGTGGCTAACAAAGCACTGAGGAAACATGATGAGAATTTCGTTTAGAGAATGAACTTCACCATTGGAAATAGGAAACTTCAACAGGATCTTAGTGGAGGGCAGAACATACTCATGATGAGGAGCTTGATGAGAAGGATCAAGAGCAGATAAACGAGATACACTTTTGGTATTACCATTGGAATTAGTAATACAAACAAAGTTTGATTTATGTAATAAGTACTTACAAATCTATTTTTAAAATCTTTCTCGAGACTATCAACATTGTAAAAAGTTTGTTTAGTCTCAACCTTTTTGATTAAGGAAACATCACCTTCAAAATCACCCCAAGTGTTTTCGCACACTGATAATGAATTTGATCATTAATAATTCTTGTGAAATTACAGTGATAAGAGGCCCAATTATTTAAAATAAGTTGAATGCTTTTTTCATGATCAACAACTTTTTCCTTTTCAGTGTGAAGAAAACTGTTGGTCAGTGAGATACACGAGTTTTCCTTTTTTAATCAAGAAAATGAGTCCTCAGAAAAAGAGAGTTTTTCTTTAATATTTTTTAATTCAACTTTGAGAGAAGATTTTTTTTATTAGAAATAGAAAGATTGAAACGTAAATGATCAATCATGTCATCCTTTTCAATAGATGAATAGTTAATAAAATTCTTTACCTGATACGTTGAAGCTAAGTCCCACTCCTGAGACTTAAAGTCTCTAGCGGTTTAAGACATGTTAGCGTCAAAGGTACTGATGTTGTCCCTTGGTGTTTCAGCACGAGGCTCGACTATTTAAGCCATGAGACACTTACCTTTCGTAACTTCATCATCAGAAAGTCGTTCTCTATCAAAATTGGCTAATAAGGTGGTTATCATCTCTTGTGTAATTGAGCAGTTTTGGACCAACCGATAGACATGGTATAGAAGAGAGTTTCTAATAGCTATCCTTGCCTTCAGATCAAGATTTATAATTCTTTGCTCTTCCTTGTTGTATTCTAGCACATATTTCTACTTTGGTTTAGTGTCAGATACATTATCATTGGAAAATCGATGCATAAAGTCGATGGGACCTTTGTTGATTATATCAAGCATGTCATAGTCCATGGTCTCAAGAACATCCATAGCCTTTGATTTCCAAGCAACAAAGTTGAGTTCATCAAAAGAAGGAAACTTGTTGACAACAGACGACTTGAGATTATAGGAGGTCGACATGATACCTTGAGTGTATCATGAAACCGCTCTGATACCAATTGAAGGTTTGTATCAATCGGATACACTCAAGTGTGAATAATAAAGAACAAACTACCTAAGCAAATATTAAATAGAAAAATGAAAGAACACAAGTAATCACAAAGATACTTTCAATAAAAAAGAATGTTCTCACCAAGAGAACAAGGTCACAGAGACGGTCACTAAGACGGTCACTAAGACTTGCATTAGGGTTTCACCCTAATGTTGATTATATACGATTACAATAACAAATATCCCACTAATTAAGGGATGTATACCTATCTAAGTAAAGATATGATCCTAATCACTACGATTACGGATCAGAAATTTATTATATAAATACAACGTCTAACTTCTTAATACAAAAATATCACTAAGATTATGGAGTTCATGCTAACTCTGATCATTCTGGAGCTGGTGCTGGTGCTGATGTTGATGCTGGCACTGGTGCTGGTGGTCAGCATGTAGTGTGTGAATCATCAGATAATAGGTGTGACCTTACACCAACCACCTACAAGAATACATAATCAAAGACCAATATGATCCGAACCCCCAACTTGTTGAACCGTATCAGGTGTTCGTGTTGTGCTTCGAGCCCCAAAGCTTTCATCAAATAAGAACAGATAGAGAGGTCCTAACACAACCCTCATCCTGAATCTAGAAACAGATCTAAAAGGCGCCCCTACCTCTGCTTCACGTCCCTAGATGAGATAACCTGAATCCTTAACCTTTGATTCCATGATTACAACAGACCAATGATCACTATTCTTTGCGTGTGCCTCGGCTCATACCATAACCATAAACCATCTATCCTTTTGTCTTGAGATACAAAAACTCAAGTTGATCCGCGTACTTGAAAATATTTCCGATACTCCCAAGCAGTTCTCCCCCACTTGGAATCAGCCACTCCCTAACGACTTCAATAATTCCACTCTATGTCCACAAGCCATTGTGACAAACAACCTAAAATTTCCAACTTGTGATCACAATTCATATTAATAGACATTCTAACCATAACACCTTCTCAAGGTACTATTATAATCTTAAACAATCGGACATATCCTGCAATTTCTCAACTAATTGAACCAAACTTCCTGTTTGAAGGAAACTCCATAATTAACGTGGATGCTACCAGAACCGCTATCAAATTGACTCCTTCTAAACCTGCTGACACGACCCGTCGAAATTGGATTCTGCATAGATCTGAAACCCTTCCATAAAATGGTCAACGTTGCTCTGAAACTCTA